>NC_077232.1:208525074-208825074 GCF_027887165.1 Monodelphis domestica | reverse complement strand
ACTATTTGTGTTCTTTCTTTGGCTTTATAAATTGTATCTAGAAGTAAAGAATAAATGACATGTTCAGGAATGGGGGAGGGCAGCTCAATAAAGCCATTTAGCTGGAATTTGTCATTCAAGGCAGATGGCATGAGAGTGATGTTATGTCAAAGACAATTTCAGGAGGAAAAAGCCTCTCCATAAGCCTGGGGAGTGCCCACTGGCATTGTAACACACAGATCCCTCACTAAGAAGATCATTTAAAATGGAAAACAGGCCTCTAAACTCCATGGAAAATGAATTAGCTTGAGCTTTTTAATTACTTGCAATCCATGGTTTCCTTAATGGGAATAAAGAAGGTTGACTTTTTTTAAGAGATTATGCTTTGGGGATGACAAATGCAAGATTTTACAGAATAGTTAAATGACCTAATTTTCTTTACATGTGTCACTGAAATATTAGGGATTCTTTTCTTTTCTTCTTAGAAAAGAACACTGGCTACCACCAACCTCCCACCCCCAACCAGTGAAGGTTTATTCTCTCAGTCATTCTTGTGTGTGGTTGTTAGAAAATAGGCTTTGGAAAATGAGAGAAAATATGCAGAGGGAACAACTGAATTAAATAAATGAAAATTGACTTAATTATTTGCCCAATTTTGAAGCTACTCACTTAGAACAAAGAAAACTCAAGGTTTAAGTATCTCCATCAGGGCTGCCATGCAAAAGATTGTTTATTGCATTTCTGTGAAATCATGTATGTAAAGTGCTATATAAATAGTAAGAGGGATAAAATAACCCAAGGGAAATGGAAAGAAAAGGTAAATGTAAAGAGTCCTTGTGAGTATGGTGTGGGAAATAAGAATGTTGGACTTCTAGACAGAAATACCTGGGTTTAAATACCTCAAATATTTATTATGTGTCCCTGGGAATTCAATTTTTCTAATCTCCAATTTTCTCCTCTTTAATATGGGATAATACTATGAATGTTTTGAATATCTGACAAATATCTGTAGCTTATAAATGTGGGTATATGTAGACACACAAACACACATATATATTAAGTATATGTATAAACATATATTTATAATCTTTAAATAATTATATATTCCCGTTATTATTGATGATGACATTATACAATATTGTTTAGGGTTAATATAACTGGAAAAAGAGATCAGAACATCTTTCACATAGTGAAAATTCAAGTCAAGTCAATCAATAGGATTTTATTAAGTAACTAAGTTACCTAGTCACTGTGCTAAGTGCTAGGGTATTAAGACAGGTTAACATTGTCCCTGGACTCCAGGAATTTGCATTCTAATAGAGGAGACAACATTCAAATAGCTATGCATAAATGATATGTGAAAGAGAACTTGGAGGTAATTGTAGAGGGAAGACACTAGCATTAAAGTGACACTACAGATGGAAAATCTGGGCTGCCAGAGTTGTACTCCCTAGAGATTAAAAAGGACGAACAGTAAGTCTTCAGGATTTTTTTTCCCCCTTCATTGGATTCAGAAGGAAAAAAAAAAACATAGGTCAAAATAACACTATGTGGAAAGCCAAGGAGAGCTTATAATTCACATACATGGCGGCTGTAGTCATACCAATTAAGTCATGTATCCATAAAAGTGTCAATAAGAATGATTCCACCAGTAAGAATATGTGAGTGGGGCAGCTGAGTGGCACAGTGGAGCAAATGACTCTGGCCCAAGTTCAAATCCAACCTCAGATATTTCTTAGCTGTGTGACTCTGGTCAAGTCTCTTAACCTTGTTTGCCTCAATTTCCTTGTCAGTAAAATGAGCTGGAGAAGGAACAGCAGACCACTCTAGTATCTTTGCCAAGGAAATCACAAATGTGTTCAACAGTAAGACACAACTGAAAAATGACTGAAAATTTTATGTAATGGGGGGCTGACCAATGAGCCCAGTTGAACAAGCCTGTATAGAGTACATTTAGTATGCTTAGTTGATACAATTAAGTCATATGGAAGAATCTGGGGAAACTGTTTCTATGAGAATCACAATGCCATGCAATGGAAGTGACTTAGAGACATTTTGGAGCATAGATTGACACTCTGTACCTAATAGCAGATTGCTAAACTCATGATGAATATCAATCTCTTTGATTGACTACCAATTATAGATTAAAGATGAAAAGTATCTTTTAAATATCTTCAAAGTGACAGCCTTCTTTCTTTTGGTGAATAACTATTCTTTTTTTGAGAACTTCATTGATAGCACTGGATAAGAGACAAGACTATAAGAGAAGAGTCCTTATGAATAAAAGATAAAATGTTATATAATACAAATAAAAGCTGAAGTATCAAATACCAATGACTAACTGTGGGGAGGAATCATAACTGGTGGAGGTTAAAGCTAATATCATTAAAGAAGAGACACTCTAAGTCCTCAAATAAAACTAGCCTTGCTCTGAGAAAATGAGGACAGATCATATTTAGAATATATGTGTATATATGTACACATGTATATATATATATATATATAAATGTGTAATTCTATGCTGTTAAATTCATGTATATTCATTCATATACATATGCATAAGATGAAATTATATAGCAATATCAATTAAATATGTAAAATCTATGTTTATATTCATATACATACACATATATATACACATACATGCATATAAGGACTAAAAGAATAATATTTATACAGTACTTAATGCTTTACCAAGTACTAGTCTCAAAAATCCTCTTATACGGAAGACAAAAACAAAATGGTAAACGAGAAGACTATGTTTAGTGCCAGTGGACTTCAATTTAAATCTGAATTTCACAACTTTGCTACTTAATACTAATTTGAACATTATTAAATGAAGAACAATTTTATTTATTGTCCAAAATCCTCTCAAGAAAGTCATGTTGTGAAACAAGCCAAATATTACTTAAACTAGAGAAAAATTCATGGAGGAAATAAATAGAAGAAAGGTATGTTTCAATTTGCATTCAGGTTCTACCTGTTCCTTCTATGGCAGTGGATAGCCTTTTTTGTCATAAGTCCCTTGTAGTAGTTCTTGATCCTTGTTTTGTTGATAATAATTATCAGTCACAGTTGATTATCATATATTATTTTTGTTACTGTGTACAAAATTCTCCTGGTTCTCCTCACTTCACTTTGCATCACTTCATGTGCCTTTTATGTTATTTTTTCTGCATATATGTTCATCTTTTTTTTGACACAATCATATTCCATTATAATCACATACCATATTTTGCTTATATATATATATATGTGTGTGTGTGTGTGTGTGTGTGTGTGTGTGTGTGTGTGTGTGTGTGTGTGTGTAAAATATGCAGAGAAACAGAGAAAGTCAAAATAGAGAAGATAGAAACCAGTGCAGGTCAATAAGAATCAAAGTAAAAAAATTAAACAAAAATCCCATGATATACGGTTTCGGAGTTTAAGAGCTGAGCACTGACCTTGAGAGGATTTTTCACAAGAGCATACTTAGTGTAGGAAGAATATATTTAACAGATCCTTTTGAAGCAGGGAGATTAAAGTTTGATGGTGAAGTGGGATGTGTAGGAAGAGGAAGAGAGAAACCAGAGATTTGGATCTTGCCAAGTAATCAAAGAAAGAGAGAGAGAGTAAGAAAGGAATAATTATGAAGGTCCTCAAGCCAATATGGCCTAGACCTGAGTCTTAAGAGAGAAACCAGTCAGTTTTTTTAACACTCACCACAAAGTCTGACTAAACAAGGATTCTAGTAACACCAGGTCAGCTCCATCTCAGCTGACTTCACCAGAGAGCCTTCCAGCCAGAGACTGTTCCAAAGGGCCTCTCTCCAGAGCCTCCAGAGGGACAGAGTCCCCTTAGAGGAGCTCCAGGGAGACCTCCTTAGAGATTGTCCTCCAAGAGCTTCCCTTCTCCAGAGCCTCTCTCAAGAGATTCTTCCCAAGCGATCCTCATCAGAGATCCTCCAAAAGGATTTCTCCAAAAGGATATCCTCAAGAGATTCTACTTTTTCTTATATAGGGGTTTTTCTCCCATGTCACCTCCCCTAAGTCCCTACATCTACCAATCACTGTAGACGCTTTCCAAAGGACTGCCCATCTAAATTCCTGCTAAGTCGACCAATCTCCTCAGTAAGTCTGAATCAGAAAAAATGCTGCTGTCGACCAAATCTCCTCAGTAAGTCTGAATGAGAGAAAACACAGCTGAGTCAACTAATCTCATTAAGAGAAAACTTGCCAGACCCTTTTAGGTACTTAGCATCTCATTGTATCAATTCTAAAAACAGGCCTGGCTCAAAGAACTCCTTGCCCCACCATAAGCATGGATCCAAGTACTTTCTTTGTTTAGCAAGGAGTTTTCTGCCCTAAAGCATTCTTAAGTATGGGTGGAATAGATGTCCTTCCATTTCTGATCCTGGCCAGTTCTCACATCAAAATGGGGAATGTTTCTCAGCAGGGAATTTGAGGATTCCTCAATGTGGAGTAAAATTTTTAACATTCATAAGTCTGTGAGATTTCAAGATTTACAATTAGTTGCTCAGCTGGCACAAATCCAAGTTAAATATAAATTATTTGTTCATTATATTTGGATGGAAATCTAATTTTCAAATAATAAAATAATTCTTGTAAGATGAAATTGAATAGATATAAATGCAAAGTCCTACTTGTGATTTAGTTAATTATTCCACAAATAAAAGGACTGAAGATTTTGTGACTACATAAATGATAGGGAAAAATCTGGATGATAAATTAAATAATCAGCAGTCTTATGTGGAAGCCATTAAAAACACTTCATATGATATTAGAATGTAAATAGAGGTGTACAGTTTCTTGAACACAGGAGGCTACAGTCCTCCTTTATCCTAGGTTGAACATTTGTTGAGTATTGTGTTTGTATCTAGGAATCACATTTTAAGGAGGACAAAGTCAGTGGGGAGTAATGGTTAGAGAGTAAGATTTTGGATTAAGTGTGTGTTAGGTGAAGTTCCACTTCTAACACATTTTATTTGGGATCCTAGAACGTCATTTAATCTTTCCTAGAGTCTAGGAAACTACTATTATATGTTAAATATAAAGAGACTCTGATGTGCACTAGTACAAAGAATTTACTTGCTGAGTATTCCCTTCACCAACTAAATCATAGGTTAATTCCATACCAAATAGAAACACATTGATAAGTTTGGGAGAATTCAGAGAAAATTAACCATGCCACATAAAGTTTGGTTAAAAAACTGAGAATATTTTCCCTGGAAAAGAGATCTTCACTATCTTTTGCTTATGAAGGACTCTAATGCGGAAAAATAAAAAAAGTAGACTGGTCTTGCTTAGATCCCCAGTACAGAACTAGAATAAGGGCAATAACTGGGAATTATATGGGGAGGAATGAAAATTGTTTAGGAGAAAAAATCAAGTTAGAGAATATTGACTCCTTGTATAGGAAGTATTCATTCCACCAGGTCACACTTCTCCCCAAGTTCTCTATCATGTCCCAGAAAGCTCATGAAAATGTTCTTTTTCCTAAGCATTACTTCCTCTAATTGGAGAGTATTGGGTCCTTTCCAGAATCTCACTTAGGGAAGGATATTAGTGACAACTTCCCATTAGAATGTAATTTCCTTGAAGGCAGAAAGTTTGGTTTTTTTTTTTTATTTGTAATTTGAGAATTTAGCCAAGTCCCTTGAACAAAGTAAATGCTTAATAGATTTTTGTTGATTGACTAAATAGATGACCATCTATTGGGGATCCTGATGAAGGAGTTATTGTCCAGTAGCAGACAACATTGATCTTAATGACCTTTTAGAAAACTTTTCATTTTAGAGATTGTGTAATACTTTTTGGTTTTTGAATTGGATGATGCCTTAAAACCTTTCCAATATTAATTATTCTTTGATCCTCCGTTTTCAAGTGTTATCTCCATTTAATAGATGAGGAAATTGTATCTCAGAGAAATTAAGTAAACTTAAGATTCCACAGCCAGTAATTGCTACTGTGAAGAACCCAATTCAGTCTTTGCACATTTCAAAAACTCATAGGTTCATTCATACAGACTTCTTTAGCAATCACATGGTCCAAATTTCTAATTTTTCAAATGATGAGTTTGAAATTAAGAGATATTGTGACCCTTGTTTAGGCCCTCATTTCCTCAGTTCCTCAACTATTGGGACAGTCTTCCAAATGGTCTCTCTGTCCTAATTATCCTTTCGATTCAATACATTGTCCATTCACCAGTCAAACTGTTCTTTCTAAAGTGCATAGCTAACATTCAAAATTCTTTGTAGTTTGTCCCTTTCTGTTTTTTCCAGTATTCTTTTACCATATTCTACTTTGAGCTGCAATCTGGTATATGCTTCCTTGCTTTTCTTTGCATAAGATGCTATTTCATAACTGGTTATTTTCTCTGTCTAGTCACCATGCCTATGATGTTCTTCCTTTTCTTCTTTAACTCGTAGCTTAATTGGTTTCCTTCAAGTCCCAGCTAAAATCCCACCTTCTAAAGGAAGCCTTCCCTAATCACCCTAAATTCTATTTTCACATATAGCAATGATTTCTGATATGAGGAAGGAACATTAGTTAAAAATGGATTCAAAAATGGGGTTGGGATACTATATAAAGATGTTTTTAGTTGAAATATTTGTTCAAAATTCCATCAGAATCTTAGCATATCCTTAATTCTTCTAAAATATTTGTCTGACTATTACATATACCACATAGTGTGGTTTAATTGAAAATTAACTAGTTTAGCATCTAAGAAACCTAAATTTGTTCAAATTCTTTCACAAATTAGATCAAGGTCTTTTAACATAGGGTTCATGTACTTTCTTTTATTCATATTTTGACAAATGTATTTCAACTAAATTATAATTCTATGAATTTTGCTTTATGCATTAAAAAATTCACAGTGTAATGAAGGGGAAATATTTTTACATGATAATTTATTTTATATTACTTGCCTTCTTGGATAGGAGGAGATAGATGGGAGAAGAAAAATGAGATAAAGACTTTTGGACATTGCCAATGCAAAAATTTGTTTCCCCTGAATGAACATTATATTATAATTAATTACATATTTATAACAAATAATATTATCTTATTGTTATGTTATGTTTTATATTGTTATAGATTAAAACAATGAAGATTAATAGAAAAAATAAAAAGACAATATTCTGAGAAAAGGGTACACAGGCTTCATTAAAAGACCAAAGAATTCCATGAAAGAAAAAGAATCAGAAGCTCCAAAGTAGATGGATATCTCTGGCAGGTTTCAGTCTTCTTGATTCTTCTGTCTTTCATTTGTGAAGTGCACAAAGAATGATATTTGCCATTGCTTCTTAAAATCCTGGAACACTTATGGATATATTAAATAGTGACTCAAAATAATAAGCTTAACTGGTAATTGAAATAAGAATGATACTGATACTCTCTTTTGGGGGGTGATTTACTCTGTCATTAGATGATATGACTTATGTGAAAATGATTTGAAGAGAGAATGTAAGCATAGGATCACATATCTAGAGATGGAAGGGAACTGATAGAAAATCATCCTTGGAATCATAGATTTAGGGATAGAGTGATCATTAGAGATCATTTAGGCCAGCTCTCTCATTGTACAGATGAAGATCCAGAGGCCCAGAAAAGGGAAATGACTTTCCCAAGGTCAGATAGGTAAACTATCAAAGAAACTGAGATTTAGACTCAAGGCATTTGATTTCAAATCTTTTTAAAACATATAGCAACACATTTAATATTCTACTGATTAGTTAACACGATGAAGACTATATGTGGGTGAAAGAGGAAACCTAAAAATGAAATTATAGTATTAAAACGTCATATTTATTGATAATAATAGTTGAGAATAAAGAATGAGTTCCTTTAATGACTGATTTCTTATCATCCTATTCTATTTTTAAATATTGCATAGATAGCCATGTGCAATTTGTTTCTTAAATAATAGTAGATAACTCTAGAAAAATAAGTCTTATTTATAGTAGCTAATAATAATAATAGTAACTAACAGTTGTCTAATACTTTGAGGTTTTCAAAATGCTTTATATATGTCCCATATATTAATATATGTTACATTAATCAGCATTAATATTAATATAGTATTAGGTCAATAAATTAATAATATATTGTATATTTTCTATTCATTGGTACTATAATGCTACATTTTTTCATATTTGTATTCTTATTTAATTTTTTATTTATATTTTATAAATGAGGAAACAGACAAGTTAAATTATTTTCTTAGGGTCACACAGTGAGGTTGACGTTATTTTCATCACATTTTGACAGATGATCAAAATGAGGTGGAAAGAGTTTTGGTGACTTGACTAGTTACACATCTATTAAGTATTTGAGACAAGTCTTCCCAAGTTGCCACTCATTAGTCCACGAATAATTTTAAGGTCCACAAAGCTCTTTCCCCTCAATAATATTTTGAAGTAGGCATTGAAATTTGAAAATGAGGTAATGGAAGCTCAGCAATGTTTAATTGTCTTACTTTTATTATTATTATTTTCCAGAATACACTAATTTTAACACTCAATTTCTGACATTTTGCAATCCATATTCTCTACCTCTCTCCCACTCTTTACCCCTCTAAAAGAAGATAGAGACTATAATGCAGATCGTACATATCTATTATGAAATTCATATTTCCATGTTCATCATGTTGTGAAACAATATACATATTGTTTTCACCAGAGAAAAATTCATGAAGTAAATAAATTACTTTTCAGCATGCATTTAACATCTAAAGACTCTATCTGTTCCTTCTATGATGGTGGATAGCCTGTTTTATAATGGGTCACTTGGAGTTGTTCTGGATCCTCACCTTGTTAATAATAATTAAGTCATTAATGGTTGATTATTGCACATTATTGTAATTTTGTTGTATAGCTTTCACCTGGTTCTGCTCCTTTCCCTTTGCATCATTTCATATGTCTTTCCAGTTTTGATTTTTGTTATTGTTGGGTTTGTTTGTGTGTATGTGTGTTATCATCTTCCTTATTATTTCTTTATAGCACAAATATATTTAACAACAGAACTGCTATAGATATTTTTATAAGTAGAGTCATTCCTCTTATCTTTAATCTCTTTGGGAGGATATAGAAGACCTAGAAGTATCATTGCTGCATCAGAACAGTTGTAGAAGCCCTTTAGTGATGGTTCCAGATTGTTCTCCTAAATGGTTGTATGAGTTCATGTTGAATTGGGTTTCTCAAATTTCTCTTCTATGTCAATATGCAGCAAGTTAAGAAGTATGTGAGAAAGGGAGAACTAAAATATTGGCCTATTGACACAAAATTTGGGATTTCAATTACTTCATGATATCTATGTATTCTTAATCCTCATTTAAAAAAATGCATTTTATCATAGATTTAGAAATAGATACCCAACATAAAGGGTGGGGGGTAAATGACCTTAGCAATTTAGTGTTTGATGAACCCAAAGATCATAGCTCGTGGGATAAAAGCTCTTATATTTGAAAAAACTGCCAGGAAAACTGGAAAATTGCTTGGCAAAAAGTAAGTATAGACCAATATCTCACATCCCACATGAAGAAATGTACAAAAGGGGCATATTTAAAATTTAGAATAGATTTAGAAATACAGTGTATGGATATATAGATGTACCTAGGACAAATCAGGCCCACTGAAGAAAAGCAGCCAGAAAAGATATGCTTGTAAGTTTGAGATTCTTGGCAAAGTGAATCTCATAGGTACAGATATTCTCTAGGCTGAAACTCAGAGAATAAAGGATTTTCCCCATCCTGACCCCAGTATGGTCATCATCAAACTTTGGGTCTTTCCTCATTCTGAAGAGCAAAGAAATCTTTGTAATATTATGACTGAAAGTACCAAACCCTCCTTTCCCTAAATTATGCAGAGTAGATTAGCCATGACTCTTTCTCAATTTGCTTATGTTTATAAAGGAAACCTGGTAACATTGTGTGAGATAATTTCATAAACAGTATTCTGTGGGAAAGCAACACCCCCCAAGAATGATGTATTCTTCAGTATTTTACTCTCTATAAAAGTCTTCCTTTTTGTCACAATAAATGGAGTTCATAGAGATCATGCCTCTTCATCTGGCCCTTGCTTTGTTTTCTCTATATTCTATCTCTATATCTCTTTTTCTCTTTACTTTCTCTTTCAATGGTGGAATCGCAACACTCTACACATAGTGCCTTTGACAAAGTGTGACACCATAAGCAAATTAAGAGAACATATAGCATTTTGCCTATTAGATGTATGGATTAGAAAGAATTTATCACCAAATAAGAGAGATGACATATTAAATATAAAATGAATAGTTTCATTGTATTAAATATAAAAGGTTTTGCATGAACAAAACCAATGTAACAAGACAAGAAAGGAAACAACAAACTGAGAAATAATTTTGCAGCAAATTTCTCTAATAAAGGTGTTATTTCTCAAATACATAAAGAACTAAATCAAATTTATAAGAAAGCAAGTCATTCCCCAATCGACAAATTGTCAAAGGTTATGAACAAGCAGTTTTCAGATAAAAAAATAAAAGCTATCAATAAGCATATAAAACATGTTCCAAATCTCTCTTGATTAAGGAATTGCAAATGAAAATAATTGCGATACCTCCTGAAACCAAGTAGGTTCACCAGTTATGGAAGTAAAGAGACATGATAAATATTGGAGGGGATGTGGAAAAATTTAGACACTATTGCATTGTTGGTGGAGTTGTGAACTGATCCAACTATTCTGGAAGGCAATTTGAAATATGTCCAAAGGCTCAAAAATTTGCATACCCTTTTATCCTGTAATACCACTACCAGGTCTGTATCCCAAAGAGATTACAAAAAAGAGGAAAAGACCTAATTGTACAAAAATATTTATAATAGCTATTTTTTGTGGTGGTATAGAATTGGAAATTGAGGGGATGTTGATCAATTGGGGAATAGCTGAAAAAAAATTGTGGTACACGATGGTGATGTAATCTTATTGTGCTATAAGAAACAGAGTAGGATCCTTTCAGAAAAAGCTGGAAAGCCCTACATAAACTGACAGAGTGAAATAAGCAGAACAAGGAAAACATTGTACTCAGTAATATTAATATTGTATAATGTTCAACCCTGAAAGACTTAGCTACTGTCAGAAATACAATGATCCTGGACAATTCTGAAGGACTAATAATAAAGAATGCTATCCAATTTCAGAGAAAGAACTGTAGGAAAAAGAATTCTGCTTAATACACACTATTTTTCATGTTCATTTGAGTTTTTATTTTGGGGTTTTGCTTTTATATGAATGTGTGCTTATAACAATGACCAATATGGAAGTACATTTTACATCATAATAGAGGTATAACACAGATGATATTGCTTACAGTCTTTGGGAGTGGAAAAGGAAGGAAGAAGATAATTTGGATCTTATATTTTTGGAAAATGTACATTGAAAATTGTTGTGTATAATTGAGAAAAAATTTTAAATTTATTTTTAAAAAAGGAACTAAAAAGGGCCCTAAAGGTCAATTCATTTAATACTTTTATTTTTATAAAGAAACTAAGAACTAGAGAAATTAAGTTGACTCCTGAAGGTAGGAAGTAGCAATTTAAAAATTTAAACCTAGGATCTCCAAATGTAAATCCAATATTCCTTCCCCTGTTCCCAGTCTATTATTGTATAAAGGGATTTATCATACAATTCGTTATTTATTTGAAGTTGTTAAAAGAACCAGTCTACCACGAAAGCCTATTATTTGTCTTAAAACCTTAGATTTCCTTAGTGGCTAAACCCATACTGAACCGCCCAGCTTAGGAAAGGATGGTCCAGTGTGTGGGATTCTGGCATTTAGAATAAGAATACAGGCACAATTACTCATGCAAAGAACTCAGGTATTTTGGAAAACATTTTGTTTTGTTTTCTAAGGTGAATTAAGCATTTTTTCCCCTGTAGCTTCCCCAATTACATTATCTGCGTTGTGCTGATGCTAGTCACAGAAAGCAGAAAGTAGGACAGCATGAAAACCAGCTTATGCAACTGGGAAACATTCACAGCAGATCCATAAGAAAGGTCAATCCTGTTCAACAAGGGGGTAATTAAGTGCACACCTGTGGTAAGTTCCTCTTTAAATAGTGTGGTTTACTACTCTCTAAAGCTCTCAAAAGCCTTTTAAAGAGAGCTATAAAACCACACCTATGAAGTAAAGGTGGGTTGCATTGTACTGGTGAATATCAACTTCAAGAGAGATCCACTGGTTGCTCTAAACAAAATGCTAGGTATGTGCATGTCCCACAAAGTATGATCATAGGATCATAGAATGAGAGAGCTAGAAAAAAAAAAAACAGAAGAAATATTTTAGTTCAACAACCCCAACTACCCTCCACACATACACATAGACACACAATTTTATAGATGTGGAGACAGTGACTCAAACAAGGAAAAAGATGACACCGTGAGTTTGCTTTTACTGAACTAGATGATTCAATCCAATCCAATTCATTTGAATACATGTAATATTTATTGGGAAAGGATATGGAGGATTGGAAAAATAGGGGATAGTGGGAGGTTTGTATGGGGGTATGGAGGAGTTGAGGGGAGCGAGGGAATATTGCTTGGTGAGGCAAAGGAGAGAGATGCCCCATGCCGAGAGGAAGCAGCAGGGGTCCAATAAGGGCTATTTGTCTTTGAATGACTGAACTGAAGTTCAGCTCCCCCTATGACCAGAAAAGATAATCCACTTATCTGACTGCAAATTCAAATAATATAAAGTTTAATAACCAGTTGGGATTGGAGTTTTTTCCTTAGCTTCAGAGTTGAGGCCAGGCCCCAGAGGCTGGCAGAGGGTTTCTCCCACTCCCATCTATATCAGTCCTGCTTTGTCTAATTCAGAATCCTAGCAGTAGACAGAAAGCAAACAAGAACAATTCTAACCTTCAGAAGCCTGTGTCTTAGGGCTGAACCAAGAAGAGCATGCCACTCCAGACTGGGCTGAAACAAGCTCCTCTCCCCATACCAGGAAGGAAGAACAACCCAGCATGAAGGAAGTGCTATTCACAAGACCCAACTGCCACTCCCAGTTGCCCCTTCCCCCACCAAATGTAAGTCTAGTTTCCTTTCCACATACAATACATATTTGTTGCATTCCTAGATATGCAGTTCTGGAGAGAGCATGGCATTGAGGACAGAGAGCTGTCTTCTTGGTTAGGAAGACCTGGGCTTAAGTCCTATCTTGTCTCATAATGATTATCAGTTTCTAGGGGAGTCACTAAACCCCTTCTCTCTGACCCAGAAACATCTTTAAGACTAAATTTCAGAGCAAATTTTGATCTGTAATGTCAGATGGAGTTTCCTTGCCAAATATTCCCTATATCAGTGAAACCCAATGTTTGGCTCCAAAACAGGAAAAAAGTGCAACACAATATTAAGAATCCAGGTTAAGTCAAAACATTTTTCATACTCAAGATGCTGTAGTAAGTAAATCTCAGTTTAATGTGTGTAAGGAAGGGCTTAATCATTGGGCAGATCCTTGATCAATTTATGGGGAAACAGAACCAGAGGCAGGATGGGGCTGTCAACATGGAAATATAGAGATCCCCAGTTTATTTAGTTGGAGTATAGAAACCCCAGGTTTTGACCTTGTCACAGGAGAGGTTTTCCCCTGAGGGAAGGTCCCTCTTCACCAGACAGTGAACTTCCTGGTAGTTTGGGTGGGAACAGCTAATCCCATCCAATATTAAACATCCCTTTTGTCCCAATGGTTTCTTCCCCCTAGGCTAAGGTCCATGACCAAGGTGACCCAGCCCTAGGCTGAGTCTTTCCCTTTTGTGTCCATTGTGGGGCATCAGCCCCTCACTATTATTACTGTCTGGAACTCTTCATTTTCCTTTCTTACCATTGTAAAGTCAATCAACTGTCCCTCTAATCCTAAAGCCCCCAGGTCATCTAGAGTGGTATATAGGTTCCCCAAGTTCTTTTGTTCCTCAGAGTCCATCCTGAGTCGGTGGCACTCCCAGGGGCTGGTGACCAGGGCGTCTTGACTCTGTGCAGTCTTGGAAAGCAGCTCTGTTGTCGTATTAGTAGCGCTAACCCCTTTTCCCTTGATTAAAGAGTGATTTTTGACTATTTAATAGTTCTGTGTTTTTTTCTAGTTGACAGGGCAGTGGAAGTCAACATAGTATTTGGAGTGAGTGTAATTGAGTTCAGATCCTAGCTCTTCCCCTTGTCTGTGACCTTAGGAAAGTAAGATCACTACTTCTTTAATCTGTGATTTTTTTATCTGTAGATTGTTTGGGTTGAAATAGGTAACCTAAATCTATGATGCTAAGAATTCCATGGGTCACATAGAAGATTCATAGCTGCCCAGTTGGAGAGTACATTAACACCAAGGAGATCCCTGAAGTAATGACAAAGTTGCCTGAATGATGAAATTATATGTGTAGATTGAATTGCCCTTTTGACAGATTATTATTTTTGTAACAACCAGAAGATTTCTGTTTGGAAGTCAGAGTTGAAGCAGGCACAAAGGTTATATATGCTGGCAAATGGAATGTCACTCTGTCCCTGGTTCTCAGCAACACCAGGCCAAAGGGGTAAGTGGTTGCCACGGCAGCTGTGAAATCAGAATCCCTGAGATGTTCAAACATCAAAGAGATTAACTGCACTTTTGATATAAGGAGGCAAGGTCCTAATGCTCTGTCACTTCTGCCATGTGAATAATACAATCCTTGAGCCCTGTAGACACTTTAATAGGACTTGACTTGTTTTACTCAATCCTCTCAATCCCATCGAGACTGTGCTTCAACCTGTCAACTCCGGTATCGCATTCATACAACATTCCTTTACTGCTTGTATTTCAAATTTGACTCTTGTTCCCTGGGGATCTGAGTGAAACTGCCAGAAGTCATTTCACTTGTCACCTTTAACAACCATCAGAAAGATGGAACTCCATCTGTCTATGATGGGCTAAAGCCTATGGTTAATGTGGCTCTAAGACTGAGGAAGATATTTACTCACCATTTATATAAGAGTGCTTAGTTGGGGCACCAGATTTCCCTGCTTCCATAAATTCTCATCACATTTACATACCATACACAAACCAGGACAAATTAACTTCCTTTAATGAATGGAAAACATTGTCTCTGCTCAGCCTTTTATTTATAGAAGGTGATTTTTTAAAAATTAGAAATATTGTGTTCTTTTTTTTCAGAATAAACAAAAAACAATGGGTAATTGGCATTTTTTGCACTATAATTTTATAATGAACAATTATAGAATTAGAATTATGAAAATATGCCTCCAAATATTATAATCTCATGTTGCAATACATAACTGATCCATATCTGTTTAAATTGTGTAACCCCTGGCCATTTCCTTTTATAAATTTTCACCCCAAGGGACCCATTCTTATTAATCTTGACAGTGAAATGCTTGAGCTATCTGTCATCCTTAACTTTAGCCATATGAACAGCATACTTTTTGTTGGATGATGTTTAGATGCTGTCTAATCTAAATTCTTATAAATGAACCAAATGGGAGTCAGGGAGGTCAAGTAATAAGCTCAGTCACATAAGCAATAAATGGTGAAGCTAGGATTTGAATCTAGGTAATTTGACTCCACAAATCCACAACTTTTTCTACTCTTCTACACTAAATCTAAAATCTCCAATAATTATAAAATTACATAATAATAATAGGTAGTAGAGAAACATTTAAGTTTTAGAAAAAGCCATGTTTTAAAATGAATAAATATTAATTTCAAATATTTTGATCATATACTTGTTTGATCACATTTTAATGCCTTTCCTAAATAATTTCTTTATTATAATGTGATAGTCTATTGACAACCACGAAGTATACCTCTCCTTCATTCTTATTATTATTTTCAACTTCAGTTCTCTTCAATTGTAGTGTTCTATGACTCAGTTATAATATCACTAGGAGAATGTAAATAGTAAAAAAAATGGTCCTTTCTTCTAGGCATTAGTTTGAGGTCATTAAAAAGAACATGCCAATTTCTCAAATTCTCAATTTATCCCTATTTCCAAATCCTATTCAATTCTAGGCCAAACTTACTGTTCATTTGCAATGTCTGTCCAAGATATAATAACTGATAGATCAGTTTCACAGCTTGCTCCTTTTAAAGCATATAGATGTAGTCATTCTTCACACGCTTGATTTTTCTTGTGTGATAGGAGAAATTCTTTGGAGTAACTAGTAGATGTCTTAGCATAGTATCTAGATCATAGTAAATTCTTCCTAAATTTTTTGTATCCTAATTGACTTTAGAACTTACTGAGCAAGCTCTGAAATGTTCTTGGATTTAATGCCATCTCAATTTTGTCTTTCCAGAATGATAGAGCCTTTGAAGCTTGTGTTACACTGTCATGGAGGATATGGGGTCCCTTACACATAATTGATGAGTTGTGAAGTGGGATTTTTGCTCTATTGAATCTAATGCTCCAAATTACTTTTAGCATGATATGAAGCTACTGGTACATTTTAAGACTTACATTGAATTTACAGGTGGATCATCACCAACATAATCAAAATTTGTATTATGTTACAGATAAAAGAGTGGTTGCCTTAAACTGTGACCACAAAAATATGGTTCCAAGACTTTGAATTGCCAAAACTGTAAAGATAATTTTTAGTGTCTTGATTTTATATTAAAAAATAATGTGGTCGCCATGGGAAAATTCCCAAAATATAAAATACCTAAGTCAGCTGGGTTTATGGAGATTTTAATTAATACAAATGAAGGAATTAAGAAAAAGGAGAGAGAGAGAGAGAGAGACAGACAGAGAGAGAGAGAGAGAGAGGAAAAAGGAAATAATGAGAAAAGGGCTAGGCCAGCCTAGACTTAAGCCTTAAGAGAGAGACTAAGTCAGTCTTTTATCAACTCACCACAAGATCCTTCCAAGCAAAACTCTAATGTTCAGTGAGACCCTCCAGTATAGCTCAGGAAGCTGAACTAAGTTCAGCCACCAAGAGAGAGACCAGCCTCCTATTCAGCTCCATAACTGGATTTGCTCAGAGGCCTTCTGACCTCCTTTTAAAGAGAATTTTCTCCTATGTCACTTCCCCTAAGTTTTCACATCTACCAATCACAGTAGACATTTTCACAGGACTGACCATTCTTAATTTACACCTGAGTAGACGAAACTTTTGAGTAATTTACACCTGAGTAGACTAAAACCTCTCACCTCTTGCTAAGTTTGCTTGAACTTTTAGTGATTAATTTGACCTTCATAGGTACTTAGCACCTTTTTGTATTAGATCTAAAAATAGACCCAGCTTAATCACTTTTGCCATACTATAAGTATGGTTTAAGTACTTTTCATTGTTCAGTAAGGAGTTCACAACTTTATCTTCCCCTAAAGTATGCTTAAGTATGGGTGGAGTAATGTTAGAGTTCTCACATTCCTGATCAAGTACCTTCATTGTTTAAAATGGGGAATGGTCTTAACCAAATGTTCTAAGGTAGAGTCTGAGAATTTTTAAGATTCACAATTATAACATTGGTCAATGTCTCACACTAAGTGTCAGAACCTAAAAACTGTAAGTGCTTTTGAAAGTATGCAAAAGAGGCATTGAGTTTGGTGGCACAGTTTTTTAGAGGAAAAAAATTTGTAAATCACTCTTGGTTAAGTCAAGGAGAAATGGATCATTAGAGCCACATATTGACTTAGAAAATGATAAATTAACATTATCTATTTTATATTATATTTTTACTTATTTTGATAAACATTTCCCAATTAAATATTAATGTGGTTTGGGCCACTCTGGGTGTTTTTCTGACTAATAAATAAATCAACAGTTTACTATGTGCCAGACACTATTCTAGGCACAGAAGATAAGAAGATAAAATTCAATAAACCTCACCCTCAAGGAACACACATCATGCTTGTTAGGACAACTATATGTAGAAAAATGTACATATAAATTATATATGAAACAAATGAACTATACATATATGCATGTGTACTATATAAAAAAACATGCATATACAAAGAATCACCCACCCACAAAAATTCTATTGGGACCTGAATGTTTGCAGGTAGAAGGAAACAAATAGAAAAGGCCTTTTATGAAACATAACATTGATAGGTACTTTGAAGAAAGCTTTGGGTTTTTGCAGATAGAGATGAGGAGGGAGAGCATTACTCCCTCTGTGAATAACTTGTATCATTACATGAGGAGGGCAATGAAATGTCATTTGTAACAATTAGAAGAGTTTTTCTAAACTATAAAATAAATGAAAGAGAATAATGTACAAGAAGCCTAGAAAGGAAGGTTGGAACCATATTCTGAAGGACTTTAAATGCCAAATATAGAAATTTCCATCCCATTAAGGAGTTAAGGAATTACTAGAGCCTTTTGAGCAAAGGAGTAACATATGTTTTAGGAACAGCACCGGTATAGAGAATGAATTGATGAGAGAAGAAACTTGAGGCAGTGAAAATATTTATAGCATGAATCTATTGCAAAAGTTCAAGTGAAATTGAACCCACTTAAGGGGGACTGAAGTAATTTGGTGACTGTGTGATCAGTAGCAAGGGAAAAGCTCTGAAAGCTGTTGTGGAAGTAGAATAAAGGAAACTTGGCAATTGATTGGAAATGTTGATAAAGAAAATTGACAAGTGAAAGATGACTCTAAAGTTGGCAATGTGCATGATTGGAAGGAATGGAATATTCTCATAAAAATGTAACCTTTTTTTAAAGTAGAATTTGGGAAAATAATGTTTTCTGATTGAGGATTTTTGAGCATCAGTAGATACAGCATGTTAGAGAATTAAATATTGCTAGCTAAAAATATCATAAAAAAGACATAAAGATAATATTTTATATGGATTTTCTGGAATGGATGAGGAATTATCTAAGCAAAGAGTGGGAGTGTATTCCTGGCACAAGGAACAGAGGGGGAGATAGAAATAAAGATACTACCTAGAGGATAGAATATGTTAAAGAATGAATGTGACTGGTGCTCTATAATTAGCCTCAGGAGTCATTTTCATATGGATGATTGTTGAACTTATAGGAAGTAATAGAAAGGATTTATAGAGATGAAAGTGAGAATAATTAAATTCTTAATATATAATAAACACTAAGTAACTCCATAGAAAAATAAATAGAATAAGGACAGTTCCTGAACTCAAATAGGTCACAATCTAATTAAAGGAGATGACCTATAAGATTCAATTTGGTTGAATGGTGGACAGAAAGATTCCCTAGTAGTGCAGGGGTCCTTAGATTGTATCATTAAGTTAGATGGCAGGGCTGGGGAGATCTATATGTATATGTAGGAGTGGAGTGGCTACTAATAAAAACTGAAGAATTTTTAATGTAGTACCTGGCATTTTGGAAGTACATAAAAATGTTTACTCTCTGTTGTCTATTGGCTTGTTTTAGGAGAGAGTAGTAGGGTACATTCTGAAGTCTGGTGGTTTAATTCATGCAAGTTATTTTAGTCAAACTGCCAGAAAGAATTCGGAGAAACCAAGAGCCATAAGGAGAATTGCAAAAAAACAAAAAAATCAAACAAATAAAAAAAAAAGAGTAGATGGTGCTCTAGGGATGGCAGATCTTTCTGCCACCCATAAAAGATCTTCCACCCATATGTCTTCTACTGACTTGAGGCAGCCCATTAGAGGAAAGGGGAAACATATGGTAGAAAGGTTTCTTCTAGTGAAGAGAGTAAGGTAGAAGTCCTCTACATTGTGAAGGGTCATGAATACCAAACAGAAGAGAGTAAACATTGATGAATAAAGTCTTTGTTGATTTTTTATATGGAGTAATTCATTGAGTAAATTATGATGTTTCTGGATTTTCAAAGAAGTTTAGATACTTTCGTAAATTAAGCAGCCAAAATGAGAAACTAACAAAATTGTGAATCTATCATATATATGTAATATATAAGAAAATGTCAAAAATCATTTTCTATATACTGGTGAGACGTCTTTTTAAGATGTAGTATCAGTCTTATATGATTATAAATCATATACATACTTTATGGTTAATGCATTTGATCAATTTTTTTCTGAATTTATTTTGCATTCATTGATCTTTAGATAATTGTTGCTAAAACTCTCTTAAGGTGTCATATTATACAGAAGTCATTACATATATGTGTGTTTATGTGTGCATGTGATGTATAGCCATTTAGTTGGCAGAAGAGTTCTAAACACAACTCCATATGGTAGAGGTAGGGAGCATTGTACATTATTCTATATTGTATCTTCCAAAGAAATAGATCTCTTGTCTGAAGAGTGTTAGTATATGGCTTTGGTTATATATTAATTATAAGAATATGGGTGATAGTATTGCTCATTATATATGGGATTCAGAAAACATATTTGTCAATTTGTTTGATGAATTTGGACTGATAGATAAATCTCTTTTTGCAGTCATTAAATGAAATGATTATAATATTAGGTGACATACTTAAACTTTAACATTTTACTTTACTTAATTTATTTTTTTACTTAATTTATAGATAATAGATAATATTTATCTATTATAAAATAAAATTTTATTTTATTTTATAAAATTTATAGATAATAGATAAATAAATTTATAACTAATTAAATTACTTTAATTAACCTTAAACTTAGAACTTTAAGATTTTTCAAATCACTTTGCCATCATTACTTCTTTTAAGACAATGCCTTGGAATTAGTTACTATTGTCTTTATTTTGTGGATGAGGAAACTGAGTCTCAGATAGGTTAGGTGACTTACCCAAAGTCACACATTTTGTACATGTTAAAATTAGAATGTAAACATAGCTATTCCTACTTCCTGCTTCAGCATATTATCCCTGAACTACACTGTCTCTCTATCATACTTATACGATCTACCTTAAGGGATGATAGGATGAAAATATTCTGTAGTCCTAATATATTACAATAATGTAAGCTAGATAATACTCAAGTAGTGGCTCAACCTCAGTCTTATAGATTATTCATGTTGGCACCTCAGTCTTATAGATTATTCATGTTGGCACCTGAGAAGTGATTCACCTATCTCTATTGACACCTAGAAAGTCATCTCAGTGAATGAAAAATCAACATATGCCCAGTACCCCAAAAGGGGACCCTGAATTAAAAAACAGCTTTCTGAATGAGATGAAATACAAAGATGATGCATAAAATAATACAGCCTAGGCAGCTTTGGTCTTTTTTCAAATTGCTTTCCCTTTAAAGTAGCTTAACTATTGATAAAGCAATCCTGTGTATATTTGTATTGGTTTTTCCTAGTTCCCGTGAGTATCTCTAGTAAACTCAAGATATTGTAGTAGACAGTGTGTTAATCTTGGAGGAAGGAAAAACTAGATGCAAATCTATCCCTGAACCTTAATAGCCCTGTGAACATGGTCCTTCCCAAATTATCTAATTCCTCTGTATGCCAAATGAGCTTTCAATACTGTCAATATTGTTGACAGTTGTGATTTGTTAGAGGAACAACTACCCACACTAAGGAGAAGCTAGAGAAAGGTGAGTAGCCAGCCTATACTGGTGGAGCAAATTTCCATACAAGAGAATCTCAAAAATGATTAAATCATGGTGTCATAGTTTTGGCTCGGTGACACTGTGGTTAGAGCACATGGAATAAGGAAGATACAAGTTCAAATCCAGCCTCAGACATTTATTAACTGTGTGACCCTGGGCAAAGTGTTTATCTTCTGTCTGTCTCAGTTTGCTCATCTTTAAAATGAAGATAATAGCACCTACTTTGTGGGAATACCGTGAGAATCAAATGATATACTATTTACACTGTGCTTTGCAAGCCCTAAAATTATATTTTAATAACAGAAAAAATATACTTAAAAATTCCTGTGTTTATGAAATCACATATAGTTCATATGTAAGTACTCATGGGAAATGGCGACGTGCTCTATGAATGAACATTATACCTGATCATATCTGGAAAAAGAATGATGTAATCTTAGTTTTTGTGGTAAGAGATTTGTAAGAGGCACAGTGGTTTCCCAAAGATTTGAGTTAATTGATACCAAGAAAAAACTCCTATGGGGAGTGAAATAAATAGTAAGGGTTTGGACATGGGATAGGATATTACAATGGAGGGCCAATATCAGAAGAATAAATTTTGGTAATTCTGTCTATGGCTGACAGGCCCAGGACAGGCTCAACCTGTCCTGAGATAACAAATACTGACTATTATATAATAGGAACAGTTTTGTTGTATTTAATAAACAAGGGAAGGTGAAAGGGGGATTTGGGATAATCTATTTTAAGGTCAATCAACCGAAATCCACCAGATCTAAATAGCTTTACACAGAGATTTCTTCTGAGTGAATGTCCTACTCTAATCCTCCCTAACTCCCTAAATCTGCAGTCCCTGATCTTTGACTTGAATTTAAGGGAAGGGTCTGTGTAAGGCTTTGCTTGGGCCAGGGAAGGTTTTAGATCCAAAAAGAATCCAGACCAGATCTCATAATCACTGCAGATGGATGAGGTTTACCAGAAACTGCCTTGATGAAATGCAGAAATCAGGAAAGGACAAGATTACCCACCAAGGAAATTTTCAGCCACCATCTCTAGAGATGTTCCAGAGACATAGCTAATTGCCTTGGTCCCAGCCTAACCCTTGTTCAAAGTTTCAGAACCTTCCTGCTGGTCTCATGTCACTCCTCTCTGCATACTTCCATGTTTTCTTTATAACAGTAGCAAAGTTGTGAGTTCCTTCTTTGCAGAATCCATTATAACTGGATGCAATATTGGGTTGGGTTCCCAACTTGGTGGGAACTGATTCCTTGGCAGTTTTTTGTCATTCTTTGTTAGTCTTTTTCTCTATGATCCAAAAACCTTATAAGAGCAATAGGAATTGAGACTCCCTCCTTTCCTACATCCTTTATGTCCATTTCTCAGGACCTTTATGATTATAGCAATTTCATCCATCCATCCATGCAATGCATACATGTTTTCTAAACTCCTCCTCATTGTCTTCTTTGCCAGCTCACTGAATGAAAATTCTGAGACAGAGTCAAAGGGGTTCATTGCTATAACTTCAGGAAAAAATAGATATCTCTTCCCTTCTTCCCCAGTGGGTCTATTCTTATACTTCAGAGAAAACAGATTCTCCCACCAAGCCAGTTTCCCCATTTGGAAATGGGGAGTCTAGATAAAAACAATCTTGTTCATTTAACAAGGTAATAGGAACCAAAATCTCTTCTCTTATTCACTATAATCTTCTCTGAGGAAGTCAAGGTTCACAGTTAAATGACCTATTCAGTGGAGCTAAGCTTATCACCAAATTCTACAATATTCTCAGTAGGAGTAGTTGTTAGTTATTTATTATCTTTTTGGATAATCTACTTGATATTTCCCAGTTGGAAATTACTCTTGGATTCCTGGTCCAATTTTATTTTGTTCCCAATTGAAACTGGCCATGTGTCATTTATTTCCAGAGACATCTTGAATTTGGAGTACACAAGAAATGGTTCAACTTTCATTTCTTTTGTTCTCCATTAAAAACATTTCTCTTATTGAAAATGTCTTGCTTTCATATTTTGTACATATTTTAGATAGTAAATATATTCTGATTTATGCTTTCAGTTATGAGAGTTTCATTTGCTTTCATATTTGCAATAAGATATATGATAAAACAAGGCATATTTGACATAATTTGCTTTTCTTAATAAGAATATAAAAATTTGGTCAGGCTATGTGAGGGATGAGATTGTTCACTAGGAGAAAGGAGAATACTGTAGGACAAATTGGAACTTTTGAGACAATATTTATTAAATTATACTTGTGGTAACTTTCTAAACTAGTTAATTCAAAAGTTAGACTTTGAAGGGTCATAGAATGAAGTATTTAGCCTGGGATAAACCTGAAAGGTTTATATTTAGATTCTGAGGTCCTGTGTTCAAATCTTGGATCTGTAATTTACTACTTATATGATGTCATTTGGAGAAGAAATTTAATATATAAGATGATAAATTCATCTTTTCCCTCAATTTTAAAATTAGAGGATTAGGCTTATAAAGTATGGGTTCTTCATGGCTCTAAATATTTGGTCTCACTTCTCAGGATAATTTTGTTCTTTACTGGTTATTGGTTAATGGTATCCATGGTTGTGATTTCTGATCAGTTCTGACAACATCATCCTATGAATCCACCACTTTTTTGGAAATCAGACAGAAAATGAGACTTAGATCCAAGCCAAATGAATGAAATGTAGCAACTGTTTGCATTAAAGAAGCTGGAAAAACACATTAACTCAGTTGAAATAATAAAACTTGGGATATTTTTTTTTCAGATGAAGAATATAAGTTAAGCATTGGCAAACTTGAAGGCTTAGTAGAGGGGTTGACAGGTTAGTCAGTGGGTGGAAAAATCAAACATTTAGAGCTATGGATTTTGTTGTGCTGCTCAAAAATTCTCTAAGTGTAGAGGATTATCAAGTGAAGGGACAAAACCTTATTTCCCAAAACAAAGAAATATTTTAAACTATTTTGGGGGAGGGAGGGAGTTGGAGATCAGAGGGAAAGATGGTCAGGCATTGAATATGTGAAGAGAAAGAACACCAGCCTTAATAAGCATTTTATTTTGGAGGAGCAAAGAGTGGGAGAAGTGAGAAAGAGCAAGAGAGAGTGAGAGCGAGAGCGAGAGCGAGAGCGAGAGAGAGAGAGAGAGAGAGAGAGAGAGAGAGAGAGAGAGAGAGAGAAAGAGAGAGAGAGAGAGAGAGAGAGAAAGAGAAGGAGAAGAAGAAGAAAAGAAGATGAAGAAAAGAAGAAGAAGAAGAGAAATTACAGCTAGAAAAAATTTTCAAGGATCCCTTTAGCAATTCTTAATTTGAATAATTTATGTGGTTGATCTTTCCAGTTTTTATAGTTTTAGAAAAAAGCTTTCAGTGCCAGGATCTACACAGCTTTTTTCTTCTTTAGGAACAAATTATAGTTTGCAAACACATGGTAAGGTTTTTTTTTTTTTTGTGCTATAGATAGTCATTTCTAAAAAATATAGCCTGTCTTTTGTAGTATACTATCCTGTTATAAACATGGGCATATAAGGAAGACTGAATTTGGTTAAAGAAGAGAAGGGAAGAAAATATACTGATGACAAGGACCAATCAATAGACATTTATTATCTGCCTACACTATGCCATGCATTATTAAATAATGAGCATAGATATAGTATCTGGGGATATGAATCAATTTGTATAAGGGGATTTTGGTGAAGAACTTCCTTTATTGATGCAGGTTACAGCTTTGGCTAGAGGCCTGAGAGATTAAATGATTTGACCTGGTCACATATCCAATATATGATAGCCTGGAAATTGAACC
This sequence comes from Monodelphis domestica, assembly GCF_027887165.1. NCBI lineage: Eukaryota > Metazoa > Chordata > Mammalia > Didelphimorphia > Didelphidae > Monodelphis > Monodelphis domestica. The sequence continues at coordinate 208,799,831 of NC_077232.1, read as the reverse complement.
TGGGTTTTCTCGTTTCGAGGCTAATTCTCTATATTCACTAAGAAAAAAAAATGAAATACTCCCTCCCTTTAAAATAGAGATATTCTATTGGGTGATTATGATAATAATTCATATCTCTATGGTACTTTTAAGAGTGATAGATCACTTCTGTCTCTGAAATTCAGTTAGTCCATGCATCAAGTATCATTATACCCAATTTACAAATGGGAAAATACAAAGCTTTATATGCCTTGAAAGTGGTCACAAAAATGAGTATTAAATATGGAACTAGATTCTCTTCCTAAAAGTGCAAAATTTTTTCATGATATGTTTTACTAATTAATTCATTTCTAAATGAATCAATTTATATTATTAATTAATGATACATTTTAAATTAATTGATGCTATTTCCATTGAATTTTCTTTCTTTGGAGATTATCTCTTTGTTCATAAAATAGAGTATTATGGGAATAGGTTAAGTTGGAAAAAGGAGGCATTAATAGAGAAAGAAATTGAGTAAAATAGAAAATGAAAGGACAATGAAAATAAAGTATAAGAGGAAGAAAACTTTTGCAGAAGGGGAGAAGAGAAGTTCACATGGGAGGAAAGAAGAGGCTTGAAGATATATGTATGAACAGTTTAATCCGATTGTATTTTGGTACACACCAATAGATAAGAGGAATGTTACCAGTTTCTTCATTGTAATCATTGTGATATTTTTCTATTGCAATTATTTTCCTTCAGCAATTCTAAGTCAAGATAGCTGATTTCATATAATGGGTAGTTAATGATCATTAAGAAAATACCAAAGGAAAAGTTTGAGTTGGTATAATGCCCATGTTCATTTCCTGTGGTTAGTCTATCCAGGTTTACCACCATCCTGAAGTCTATCTCAGAGTATCCCTGACACCAAAGATGCACCCTAAGCACAGGTTAATTTTAGAGCAGTCCTAAAAATTCACTCCCCTAAAGAATAGAAATAAAATTGGTTGCAGGTTCTCAACATGATAATTAAACGACAGTTCTAAGAATAGAAGCTAATTGAATTACAATTTACTCTTCTTTTCTGCATCAACAGCATGATTTCAGAAAGGTTTTTTTTAATATCTCTAATATGCTCAAGTATTTCATTATACCATGACATTAATGGGGTTCTAAGTAGGTTAATTGTCACTTCAACTACAGACCTCATTTCTCAAAGTTTGCTAAGTCAAAAAATTTACTGCCCAAAGGAGAGTGGACTAGATGACCTCAGGAGTCTCTTTGAACCCAAAGATCTGGTAATATGAGGAATTTTTAAAAAATCTTAGTGAATACTTTCCATTCATATGTAGGTACAACTCATAGACACATACATTCACACATATAGCTTTATTTTATATATATGCATATATATATATATATTTTGCTCTATCTCATTTCTCTCTCTCATGTTGTTAAATATATGGACAACTCTAACTTCCTTTAAATGTTACCTCTTTGGGGATATCCATACTGAAAACTGTGCTGATTATAGAACATGATTGGCATTTATATAATTCAGATTTGGAAATATGCCATCCTATACTCCTTAAGACAGTAAACAAACCTACATCTTCTAAGATGCAGTTTCTCATGCATAAGAGAAAGAAAATAATAATTAAATGATTTCAAAATTGTTAATAGTGTATTTTTGGTTAAACCTAATAGCTCCATTCCTTTTAAACAGGTTTTTGAAATTCCTGTCTCCATCTCTTACTGTCCCTCTCTTAGTGTTGCCATCTCCATTCCTATATCTTTCTCCGTGTGATTCTCCCCCTTCTTCTCTCTTCTTTCCCTTCTCCCTTCATCCTATTCAATAAATAGATATATATGTGTGAATGCATATATAGTAATTTATTTCATGTAGATAGTTTGAATTACTTTCTACATATTATCCTATCAGTCCATTGCAAGACTTTAAATCAAACAGGACTTATTTTTTCCAAAGGCTAACTGGAATATATCAACCCAGTATTTTGCCCTTTTCAAATTGTTGGCCAGCTTATTTTGTGTTTATAATTACATATTTGTCCATCCTGCAGCCATGTCACTATATGATTCTTGATGATGACTTGTTTGTGGCATTAAATAGATAGATCTGATCTTAGTCTAAAGTTGTTGAAAAATTACTTGTCAGAAGGTATGCAAATTTCATCCCTCAAAAATGAAATTTAAAATTGAGCATTATTTTTTTAAGGAACCAGCAAAATAACTTTTTGGAAGCTAGGAAACCGTTTGACACTTTAGAGAGTCAGGTTGTGATCTCAGTAGATAGAAGATTGAGCCTTGAGCCAGCAAGAGCTGAGTTCAAACCTAATTTTAGACACATATTTGGAACCTGGGTAAGTTACTTAATTTCTGTTTCCTATTTATTTCTCCTATTATGTTTCCTGAGGTGTAAAATGGAAATAATAATAACACCTGTATCCCAGGGTTTTCTAAGCACAAAATGAAAGAGTATTTATAGAGTATTGAGCATCTTGCTTGTTGCATATTAGGTGTTTAGAAAATATGTGTTTCTTCTTTTTATACATGTGACCAATTGCCAAAAGAAACGAGCAAAGAAAGAGGCAGAGGAAGAGGAATGAGAGGGTAGTTTTTTGCCAAAAATAAGTGGTCATGATGTTAACATTATGTCGCTCTTAAAGCAACATTTATGGTAGAAAAAATTCAACTAAATTCAGTATTTATTAAATCCCTCATATATAAGGCATTAACATAATATTTTAATTTTAATTTAATGTTTATATTTGTTAGTTTAATTGAATAAACAATTATTAAATGTCTGCTATGTGCCAGCAGGACAGCTAGGTGGTTCAGTAGATAGATAGCCAGTTTTGGAGTCAGAAAGACTCATTTTCCTTAGTTCAAATGTGGTCTCACATAACTTAGCTGTGTGTACCTGGTCAAGCCACTTAACACTTGTCTCAGTTTCCACATCTATAAACTGAATTGGAGAAGGAATTGATAAACCATTCCAATATCTTTACCAAGAAACCTCAAATGAGGTCAGAAACAGTCAGACACAAATGAAATGATACAACGAAAATAATGTGCCAGAAACTGAGCTAAGTGAAAAGTACTGGTGCTTGACAGGGAGTTGCTTTGAGATAATAGTACAAGTATCATCTGTAGGGAGAGAGTTATGTTTAGAAATGTTAGCAAATTAAAAAAGGAGAGATACATCAGTTGCTAATGTTCATAGAATCCCATTAGGAAAAAGATTTAAAAGAATTTCTCAATAAAAGAATGTAGGATAATTTCAGGTTATGCTCTTCCAGACAGGAAAAAAAAATGATGTTGGAGGAATACACAACATATTGTTTGCCAATAAGTTATCAACCTTATTTGGCAACATAGAAATTAGTAAAAAGACTTTCTACTCACATCTTAATTCAACTCTTAAAGAGTCTATGGTTTTATTTTTTTAGTTTTATTTTTTTAAATGTAGAATATTTTTCCCATCCCTTTTAACCCTCCTCCCCCAGAAATGACAAGCAATTCCACTGGGTTATACATGTATCATTGTTCAAAACTTATATACATGTTATTCATATCAGAAATAGAGTGATCTTTTCATGCCAAAACCCCAGTAATATCCCTATGGAACCACCTGATTGATTATATGTTTTTCTTCTGCATTTCTGTTCCCACAGTTCTTTCTCTGAATATGGATAGCATTCTTTCACATAAGTTCCTCTGGTTGGTCCTGGATTATTGCATTGCTGTTAGTAGAAAAGTCTGCTACATGTTCAATAAACTCAATGACCCCAAATTTGGAAACAATAATTCACTATTTGTCGAAAACTGCTGGGAAAATTGGAAAATGTTATGGGAAGAATTGGGTTTAGATCAGCATTTCACATCATATACCAATATAAATTCAAGATAGGTAAATGACTTAAATATAAAGAGTGAAATCATAAATAAATTAGGTGAACATTAAATAGTATACCTTTCAGATCTGTGGGAAAGGAAGAGATTTAAGGCCAAGCAAGAGATAGAGAATATTGCAAAATGTAAAATGAATGATTTTGATTGCATCAAATTAAATAAGTTTTAGAACAAAGCCAATGCAAACAAAATTAGAAGGAAAGCAACAAACTATAAGAACATTTTTATAATAAAACTCTGACAAAGGCTTAATTTCACAAATATATAAGGAACTAAATCAAATTTATAAACAAACAAACAAACACAAGCCATTCCCCAATCAGGAGATGGTCAAGAGACATGCATAGGCAGTTTTCAAACTATGAAATTAAAACTATGAATAAGCACAAGAAAAAGTGTTCTAAATCACTCTTGATTAGAGAAATGCAAATTAACACAACTCTGAGGTGTCACTTCACACCTAGCAGACTGGCCAATATGGCAGCAAAGGAAAGTGATAAATGTTGGAGGGGACTGGTAAAATTGGGATACTAATACATTGCTGGTAAAGTTGTAAATTAATCTAACCATTCTGGAGGGCAATTTGGAATTATGCCCAAAGGGCTTTAAAAGAATGCCTACTCTTTGACATAGCCATACTATTGTTGGGTTTGTATTCCAAAGAAATAATAAGGAAAAAGACTTGTACAAAAATATTTATAGCCATGCTCTTAGTGGTGGCAAAAGAAATGAAAAATGAAGTGGTGTCCATTATTTGGGCAATGGCTGGATGAATTGTGGTATGTGATAGTGATGAGATGCTATTGTGCTGATAGGAATAATGACCTGGAGGAATGCCCAGTGAATCTGCAAGACATTCAGGAATTGATGCAGAGCTAAAGATGCAGAACCAGGAGAACATTGTATGCAGAGACTGATGCACTGTGGCACAATCTATTGTAATAGACTTTTCTACTAGCAGGATTGCAATGATCCAGGACAATTCAGAGGAACTTATGAGAAAGAACACAATCCACCTCCATTGGGAACAGAAATGCAGAAGAAAAACATATACTCAATCATGTAGCTCAATAGGGATATGATTAAAGTTTTGATGTTAAAAGATTACTCTACTGCAAATATGAATAAAAATATGGAAACAGATTTTGAACAATGATACATGCATAACCCAGTGGAATTGCTTGTCAGCTCTGGGGGTGGGGCATAGAGAGGGGAGGGGAGAAAAGAGGTAGGAGGAATCATGAATCATGTAACCTTGGAAAAATATTCTAAATTTAAAAAATGTTTTTAAAAGTCTATTATATTGATTGTACCACAGTGTATCAGTCTCTGTGTACAGTGTTTTCCTGGTTCTGCTCCTCTCACTCTGTATCACTTCCTGGAAGTTGTTCCAGTCTCCATGAATTCTTCCACTTTATTATTCCTTTGAGCACAATAGTATTCCATCACCAACATATGCCACAATTTCTTCAGCCATTCCCCAATCAATGAACAGCCTCTCATTTTCCAATTTTTTACCATTACAAAGGACAGAGCTATAAATATTTTTGTAGAAGTATTTTTTCCTTATTATCTCTGTCAGTTATAAACCCGGCAGTGGTATGGCTGGATCAAAGGGCAGGCAGTCATTTAGAGTTCTTTGCACATTTCCTTAATCAGGAGGGGAAAGTATACTTTTCAAAGGATAAACCATTTATAAAACAGACATCCCACCATCAAAACAAGCAGAGAATCGTCTCTTCAGTCAACCACTTGATGAATGTTAGAGCCTACTAGTCATAGAGCTTTTATCCTAGGTGGACATGAGTGGAGAAAACATAGTCTATCTACTCAAAATAGCTAAAGAATAATTTGGCAGCAATGAATTATTTAGAATATTGCCAAGAAAGTACAGACGGCCTTCTTATCATGGAAAATATGGGTGATCCTACCAAAATTGAAGGCTATGGAATGATGACTAGTTCAACTAAAACTTTTATTAATTTCCCCCTACAGGATCATAGATTGACAACTTTATTCTTCTGTTTAACAGATACTCAATAAGGGCTATGTGCCAGATAGTGTTTCAAGCTCATATTAAGACAAAAAAGACAATAATTCCTGGCCTCAGGGAGCCTTCATTCTCTCACAGGGTTGTTATCATATTCAGAAAAAATATTGTTCATGAAACATTTTGAAAATGTTATAGTACCAGATAAATTTTAGCTATCATCACCTTCATCTTCTTTTTTATGTTATGGAAGGTACAAACTGAAGCCTTTTAGGCAAGAAGCGAGAAAGGGATGCCGTCTAATTATTTTTCCTTAGGCAGGGGTCAGAACTATCAGGCTGGTTATAGAAAACATATTCAGTAGCCAGTAATAAGAGATTAAGTGAGGTCTATAGGAGAAACTGATGTTCAGGCCAGACAAAGCAAGAGGCTATGCCAGAATTAAAGCAACGTTTTGAGGAGTTAGTCAAGAGCAATAGTCTGGAGATTAGGTTGAAGGGTTTGAAAATGGTGTAAAACAGGGGGTCTGAATTCTGCCAATACTGGACAAGACTTGATGACCTTCCTGCAGGGATTTTTTAACTGCCCTGGCCAACAGGGTCTTTCCAGATAGATTTTCCAAATTAGTTTCAGCTGGATAGTTCCTGTAGTCAGTCAGCAAGGCAGTTTTATTTTCTCAGGCAACAGCTGCCTCTAACTGGCACTCGGCAGATAGAAATATAGTGATGAAGCCCAGAGAATTATTTGGCCTTTGGAATGCTACTTTGAATTACCTTTAATTTCTAAACACTTGAAAGTTTCTCAGTTCTCTATATTCACTGACATGTAACAATGAAAAAATAATATTAAAAAATTGCACTGGAGAAATGACTTTTCCCTCTAAATTCCCCCTCCACCAGTTTCTGAAATGTGACAAAGTTTCGGGGTTCAAAATCTCTCTGGGATATACAAAGTTTCAATGCCTAGCCTTAAAAAGAAGTGTGATGCATGAAAAAACTGTGAGAAAAGAAGCTTTTGATGCATCAAGTGTAAATGAATGAGGTAGAGGGATAATATTTCCATGAATATACCCTTTGGGTTTTCTTTTTAAAAAATTAAAGGACAAAGCATATTGTTAAATACATTTGGGATTTTGCTGGATACTAAATATTTCTAAAACAGCTTGAGTGTTTTGATAACTCCCAAAGCTTTCACATTTGTCTTTTCCTATTTGATCTACTGTCCTATTTAAACATGAAATACCTCAGAAAGTAAGTCTCTTAATTTGTGTTCTATATACACAGAATCTTAGAGATATAAGAAACCTTAGGGATTTAGTTCAACCTCCTATCAAATGGAAGAATCACTTTTGTACTCATCATCTACTTTCTGATCTCTTCTAAGGACAGGGGAGCAAATTACTTTTAAAGATATACTATTACATTTTAGTACAACTCTGTTGGAAAGTTGTTTCTTATATTGAGGTAAAATCTCTTGTAATATATAATTCTGCTCTCTGTAAGTACACAAAATATATAATCACCCTTCTTTGCCAGCACACTCTATAATCAACAAACATCAGGGACTCCTTACTACCACCATGATGAAAGAAAAAGTCATCTGACATTTAAAGACCTTCCCATCCTGGCTCCTTATGTTTCCAATCTTCTTTAAAAACAACAACAACATTTATTTTAACATCTTTTTAAAATTTTGAGTTCCAAATTTTCTCTCCTGACCATCCCCCACTATCGAGAAGGTAAGCAATATGATATCAATTTACATGTAAATATATTTTCATATGAGCAATGCTGCAAAAGAGGCAACAAAAATAAAAGGAAAATTTATACTTCAATTTGCACTTAGAGTTCATTAGTTCTCTGTCTGTCTGTCTGTCTCTAAGGGGAAAGCACTGCTCGTCATGAATCCCTTGGAATTGTCTCAGATGTTTGATTTGATCAGAGTAGCTAATGTTTTCACAGTTGATCATTATTATAATACTGATGTTGCCAAGGACAATGTTTTCCTGGCTGTGCTCATATGACTTTGCATAAGTTCATATAAGTTGTCCTTTTTTTGTCTGAAATCCTCCTTCTCTTTATTTCGCATAGCACAATAGTATTCCACTGCAATCACTTGTTACATTTATTCACTCATTCCTCTGTTGATGGGAATTCCCTCAGATTCTAATTTGCTAACACTGAAAGAGCCACCGTAAATATTTTTATGTGTATGCCCTTTTCGCTTTTCTGTGATCTCTTTGTGATACAGACATAATACTGTTATTTTGGAGCTGGAAGGGTATTTATAGTTTTATTGATCTTTGGGCATAATTCCAAATTGTTCTCTAGAATAATTAGACTAGTTCAAAGCTCCACGAACAGTACATTAGTGTCTCTACTTTCCCAAATACTCTCCAGTGCTATGTTAAGTCCCTTTTCTGTCATGTTAGCCAATCTGATACATAGGAAATGGTACCTCAGAATTGTTTTTAATTAACCTTTCTCTAATAAATGGTGATGTATAGCATTTTTCATATAACTGTAGATTGCTTTGATTTCTTTTGAAAATTGGTTGTTCACATTCTATGGCCATTTATCAACTGGAAAATAGTTTTATTTTTATGAATTTGACTCATTTTTTCTTTGTATGTGAGAAATGAGACCTTTATTAAAAAACTAAAAATTTTCAGCCTATCTTGCAATCTTTCTTTGGCTACATTGGTTTGCTCACACAAAATCTTTTCTATTTTCTTGTAATATAAATATTCAATTACACTTCCCATGATCCTTTGTATCTCTTCTTTGGTTATAAATTCTTCCTTTATTCATAGATCTAATTGGTAATTTTTTTATTTTACTCTAATTTGATTATATCACCCATGATGTCTAAATCATGTAACCATTTTTATTTTATCTTGTTTACATTACATGTTTACATTACACATGTTTACATTACACAAACCCCATTCATTTCCTGTTGTTACATGCTGTGGTAGACAGGATATAAATTGGGTGGAGTTCCATGTCTAGCCCTCTTTTGCTTCCTGTCAGCAACTTTGGTGGAGTGGGCATTTTGAGCAGGTAGAAAACTTAGTCACATTGTTCTATTTTGTCAGATAATAAATTTAAAAAATATAATATTTGAAGTACTGGATATTAATTTAACTTGTACATGTGTCATATACACTACACAAAAATCCATTTGTGTATGTATTTTTCAGACATGTACACATGTATATATGTTTATACATATGAGATATAGATTTATCTTTATTGAAAGCATACAAGGAAGAATTGCTAGAGTTAGGAAGAGAGCAGGGACAGATTCCTTCAAATTCTAATTTTGATATTTATTTGGTGTGCAATATAAATGAATCATCTGACCTCTCTGAAAGTGTTTTCTTATCTACAAAATTGTAACAATAATTCCTATAACACTTACCCAGAGGGATGAAGTTAGGGTCAAAATAGTTAATAAAAGTAAAATGTTTCATAAACTTTAAAGTACTCTAGCTTCCCATTGGGTTCAATAGCAGAGTATCTGGGAACAGTTTACTATATAATTATAGTCCATTTACCCATTTTAGCTACCAAATGTCCCATATGTCTAGTACATTGCATTAATACAGACTAAGAGGGGAATGTCCACCTAAATTAGAAAATTATAAAATTCAAAATTTTAATATGTATTGGAATACAATAGATCTTATTAGAGATTTCAAATAATGTTATCCAGTATGTCTCTAAATAGCTACTAATCAAATGTTGCCAAATACTGTTCCCGTGAACCTGATTTTATGACTAGGTAAGATGCGTTTGATATTATCCATGAGTAATTAAGATCAGTGTTTATATCCAAGGTAACTTAAAATTTCCCCTTGCTGTCCTATTTACCCAATTAATTTGCTTAGCACATACTTTCTTTATTACCTATGCAAGGATAAACAAACCAAGTCCTGTTTAATTATTTATAATTCCAAATTAGTGAGATCCAACTGAATGAGGTTATACTGACCAATTTTTTAAATAAATAATGTTACTGAAGGTGAAAAAAAGAAAATATTCTTATAGAAATATTTTGGCTATGTACTCACATTTGGAATATAGAACTTTATGCATTCAGAAGACAACAAATGAAGTTGCATAAGTAGGAAAATACACGAGTAAAAAGTGGACACACAAACATCCACTTTGGATTGGATTTCACCAAAAAAATGATAGTCCCAAGAGTGGCAGGTGCAAATGGAATTAGATAGTGACTTTTTTGTAATTGATGCCCCTAAATAGCATAATGACAATGGCAATTAATGTTTCTAGAATCCTGAATGTCAGGGCAGTTATTTTTATATTTAAAATCATTTGTTGGACTAGAGGCTGTATACCCATTGTTACGCAGCACAATAATGAAAGGTTATTCTAGAATTGTGCCTCTTTAATCCAGTCAGTAGACTGAAGTTCCAAAGAATTTATGTGAAGTTTGCAGCAAATATACACAGATATTTGCTTGCACATACATGCATACATGCACACACATATACTGTACCTCCCATGTTGATATTATTCTGGCTGAGTATCCTTAGTTCCTGGGAATAAGTTTATCATTGGATCAATTTTATAACTTTGATCTTTGGAAGAGGCAGTTTAGGGCATTGGTTAGAGCAGTAGAATTGGAGTCTGAAAGGTATGAATTCAGTTTTGCAATTAATATTTGCAAGCTGAAAGCTATGTGATCATGGGCAAAAATAGGAAGTGACAAAACCAAGATTCCAACTGAAGTCTAAAATCCACATCCAGGCTTCTTTCTATTGTTCTGCACTGTCTTCAAAAATCCCATATGTTCCCATTATAATACTGTACTATACCCTACTGTACTTCTTCATATTCAATTCACATACTCCAATAAACCTAGGATCTCATTAATGTGGATACCCCCTCTATTGATGCAGATAGTAAGCTATTCATATCTGTATACAGTGGGCAACTCTTGTCTATATTCTCCCATAAGTTTATCACAAAGTTTTTACTTAACAGGATAGGGGCCTTCTTTGGTTTTTATCATTATAAATATCCCAATAGTATGCCTAGTCTATGTGTAGTGTACCTAATAAATAATGAATCAATTCTCCTTCTCTTACTATGTAAGGAGTCTATCTTTTTTCTATACTATATTTCTTTCATAAAACCTTGTATTTCTTTAATAGATTCATTATTATTTATTCACATACATTTTTTAGATTGGGTGTTTCAAATTCTCTCCTTCTCTTAATCCCTCCACCCATGGAGAAAGCAAGAAATATGCCATCTTGTCCATATTTAAAGTCATCCAATACATATTTTTCTATTGTCCATGTTGCAAAAAATCAAGAAAAATAAAGAAACCTAAAAAAAGTTACATGAATACGAAGCTTAATTTTCTCTATTCACACAAACCTAAAAAATATTTTGGTTCCTCATTCTCTTTAAAATGATTGATTATTCTTCCTAGATTGTTATTTCTAAAAATTGAAATACGGACAAATACAACACCTAAAGTACTCTGCTCAGTTTCACCTTTGAGGACTCAAAAGACATCAGTTCACGTTGATGAGCGCTGCACATTTTCCAAACATTAATTCTCTATCTTCAAATATTGAATCTCTTCAGACAGTGAGATTTTTGAGAGCCAGGACTCTTTTACCTTTTTTTGTATCTACAGAACTTAGCACAGTGCCTGGCACATAAAAAGTGTTCAAGATAGATAGATAGATAGATAGATAGATAGATAGACAGATAGATAGATAGATAGAATGATAGATACAAATTTTTATATTTATATTTATTTATATTTATTCAATTTTTTATTCATATTTATATCATATTCATAGTTATATCAACTATTCTAGTCTATTAATACAACAAATTTTGGATCCATATAGCTACATTAACACAATGCCAACATCTTTCTATTTTTGTTTGAGGTGAGAGATTCCTTTAAATCTTTTAACAGAACCAAGACTTCCTATATGTATGGAATTTCTTTGGCCTTAAAATTTAGTCTATTTGTTTAAAAAAAAAAACATGTTGGTTTGCCATGACATGCTCCTGTTGACTTTTATTGATTACTAAACATTTTGACAAAATGTTTAAAGAAAAGTAAATATATTGGATAAAAGTCACAAAAAACTCAAAGGACATTGCCATATATATATGTATACATACATATATATGCACATGTACAACACATATATTATATACACACACATAGATACAAAGATATGTCCTAATGAGGCTATAATATCTTAGCAATGATGAGCTAATTACAATGTTTCATATTAGTGTCTTCAATAGAATATATAGCCAGAATGGACCATTTACTAAGTTAGTAATGGGAGATACATCATGATGAGATTAGGGATTTATGTAATTATCTAAGTTAAAGCCTGTCCATACAGATTTATCATGGGGTTTTTTTCCTGCATTCATACTGCTGTTGGAACTACAATTTACCCATTTTTCTATACTGAAAGAGTAGAATGCTATTAAGGAGCAGAATGAATTGAAAATAGCAATGGACTTTAAGTCAAGAGATCTAGGTTGAAATCTTCAGTCCAAAATTCACTATCTGTGTGACTATCAGCAAGCCTCAATTATAATTGCCTTGGATTTCCTAGTCCATAAATTTGACTTTTGGGCCCTGACCTATTATTTTATTCATACAGGGAGGGAGAACATCCTATACCAAAGAAGACTGATGAATGTTTTGAAATACTTATTATTAGAGAATTGTCTGGATCACTTAAGCTTAAGTAACTTGATCAGAGATATGAAAGAGGTATCAGAACAAGGGCTTGAGAGAATTTTCTTGGCAAATATGTAGATAAAACATTTCTACTAATTACTTCACAGGGCTTTTATGAGGAAAATAATTTGGAACTTAAAATTGCCCCCATAAAGGTCATTTTATTTTTCTTTCCCTCTTTTCCTCTCTTCTCATATTCAGTCAGTGAGTGGGTTTTCTGAGTCTTTATCACTTAAATCTCAGGCAATATTTTCCTTTTTAAATATTCCTACCACCACGACTCTAATTCTGGTCCTCATTTCCATGTTACCTTATTGGCATCCTAACTCATTTCCCATTCCAAATTATCCTTCATTTTGCTTCACATACCTTATTCTTTATGCCTTGATCAGTATCAGTCTGTGCATCTCTTTCATTGACTGATAGGGATACTCATATAGCTGTATTTTTGAGGACTAAACTTCTACAAGTAGCATAAGAGGGGATGGAACAATACTTGACAGTAGGGAATTAGATGAGGTATATTAATGATGCTGACTTGCCTAAGAGAAATAATATAAAATAGTGTGACTATAGATATGTATGGCCAAGAGAGAAGGTGAATCTTTCATAGACTGAAAATGCAAGATGAAAAGTAGATCATCTCAGTGCCTATTTTCATTAGAAAAACCTGAGCTAGTCCTACAGTGTAGACTCTATTGATGGAAAGATATTGGCTCATAATTACAGATTTAAAAAAAAAGTCATTTTTCTATTGATTCTATCTGTTGGAGTACTCTGAGGTAAAATTAAAAACAAAAAAAGTTTCCGTGTAAACATCAACTAAATAATTATTACTCTTCTTTCCTCTGTAAAGATAATAGTACTTACCTAGCAACAGTAGACAATATGACATTACCTTTTCCAGTAGTAGTATTGAATTTAACATAATTTCTTAATTCTTTTCCCCAAAATAAACATCTGTAAAATATTTGACTAAGTTCACATATAGAAAAGTTAGTAAATTGAAATTCATGATCAATAGATTATTTATTCATATCCTATCAATTAAAAGATTTACTAAGCAAGTGGACAATTATTTCATTTCTACTTAGCCAAATGGTATCTTGTTGAAAATAAATAAAATGTCACTGTCTCATTGATGATAGCACACATTCAAACTTTCTTGAATAATCTTTGTTCTTAGATCAGTGCTGCTGTTGAAAGGTTTTCCTCTAGATTTGGGGGAGAAGTATAACTTACTTAAAAAATAAGTACTGTTACACTTTGTAAAATAAAAATCCATCTTATTTACTCATTAAAGCAACTTTAATTGCAATCCTCTGAGAAATCTTTGAAGTTACTGCAGGCCTTTCAAAGAAAAAATAGAATTCTTTGAAAATACTTGTATTTCAAAATATTTTGTTAATTCAGATTGACTTTATGTAAAGAGATGATCTATTAAATTCCTCTTTTATAGCTAGAAATGTGACTTTTAAACTTAGGTATTCCAAGAATATTATAATTAATGAATGGTAGTGATGCTAATTAGAGTGGAAACAGGAGCTGGTTTAGAAGTAAAAAATACAATCAGTAGGATTTGACCAATAGTTTTATAAATATTTTTTTATTCTTTTATCTATGATCATCCAAAAAGCATGTGCCAGAAGTTGGACCTGAACTCAAGTTTTCTTGAGCACAAGAGCAGAATTTTACCTCTTTTGTGATACTTCATCTCCAGAATCAACTATTAGTTTAAAAGATAAAGTAATTAACTTGTGAAGGGACCTTAGAAAAGTGTTACACAAGAATATCCGAACTTGATAAATGAAGCTAGTTCTAGGACAAATGTTTTTGTTTTATTTTGTTTTTTTTTTTCAGGATGAGAATGAGACCTGCTGACACATCACCAATATATAGAAAAATTGAAAAAAAAAGCAAACAAAACAGACATCAACAGGAAGGAAATGTCAAGTTGCCGAAAAAAGTCATTCAAAAACTGAATTCCATATGATTGAATGGTAGCTGGTTTTGAGTAAAACTTCTCTTTAAAAGGAAAAAAGAAAAGAGAAACTCACATGAACATTTTAGCCTTCCTCAGAGAGGATGAATTTCTTCTGTTTTAAATTTGAGCCTGCATATTTTTCCTAGTGAGTTTTTGTAAGGAAAATGACGAGGAAATCAGATACTGAAAATCAGGCATCAGATTCTAGACTCCTCATAATCCTCACGATGACCTCTGAGAACATTAAGGAGAAAGAGGCAACATGGTAATAAAGCTAAGTTCATGTGCTAGAATTTTAAATCACTTTATTTGAGTTAAACCATATGCCAAGACCATCTGACCTAAAGTTTTTTCTATGAATAAAATGTAGATGTTATTGAGATGATCTGGGTGTGATCCAAGCGAAGCAAACTTATGCGTAAGGAATAACAACTTTCATATGGAAGGTGACTAAATTCTTCTGCAGCTTTTCAGCTGGGGCATATCTACATTAGCCAAAAAATATTCAGCACTTATAAATTATGCATTTATAAATAATGCATGCTTTTGATTCACATCTGCATTACCAATGTACATTATTTTTCCAATGTGTATTATCGTACTGAATGTTCATGATTTTTGCCAAATGTATATTGCAAAAGTGGCAGTTGTGAGTAGACTGAATTCCAATGCATTTTTGATTAGAATGATTAGGAGTACATTGCAACAATGCTCTGTATTGTGTTTTGGAATATAGTAATGGTCTCCATATTGAACAGGCAAATAATATTCTCTTAAGGAAGAAAATGAATACAGAAACTAGCACCAATTTTGGGATCTTTGTTTTAGGTCCAGAAAAGATTCAAGGTCTACTCAGTAGTAAAATAGGCTACTTTGGGAGGGTATGATTCTCTCAGTGTGGAGGCCATCAAACAAACCCTGGATGACCACTTAAAAGACATGTGGTAGAATATTCATGAAATCATAGATCTGAAGGTGATAGAAAAGTAAAGAGCAGTTAAATAAACATTAACTTTACACATAAAGAAACTGAGGTCCATAAAGTGTTGGGCTGGTAAATGTTTAACAACTGGTTACACAACCCCCAAAAAATGTATTCACAATGCATTTTAAAATTGAATCTCAATTATGAACATTTTCTCCATCACTTAAAATAATGAATTAAACCTTTAGGTAGCATTTTCTGCTTTCTGAGATATAAATGCTTGCAGTGAAAAATTTAACAAGGGGAAGCTGACTCTAGCATGTTCCTAGTGAAGGTCAAGTGAATTTCTCAGTCAGTAGGTTGCAAATGGTAGTGACAATATTTGGACCTAAAGCTTTCAAATTCAGAACTTTATTTCTTTCCAATGTGCATGCTGCCTTCCTGAAAGGGATCCTTTTCAGGAACTGATTTGATAAGATGATTCCTTCCAATGATTAGATTCTGTAGCTATGTCCATTGAAATCACCCATGATGAAGATGGCCCACCATTAGCCAAGGAATACCCTTGAGGTACAAGGGGACTACAAAAATTATTGGGATCAAGAATACCTACGTTTATAATACAACCATTCTGGAGAGCAATTTGGAACCATTCCAAAAGGGAAATAAAACTCTGCACATCCTTAAACTTAGCAATAATACTAGTATGTTTGTATCCCAGAGAGATCAAAGAGAGTGGAAAAGGATATATTTGCATAGAAATATTTATTGCAGCTCTTTTTGTGATGGCAAAGAAAATGAGAAACTGAAGAGATATCCAGCAATCAGGGAATGACTGAACAAGCTGTGGTATATGATTGTAATGGAATATTATTGTGCTATAAAGCAATGACAAATAGGATGATCATAAAAATAAACAAACAAAACCTAGAGAGACATCTGAAATAATGTGAATTGAAGTGAGCAGAACCAGGAGAATGTTTTACACAGCAATATAAATATTGTATGTTGGAATGACAACTTTTATCAACAATGCAAGAATTCAAGACATCCCCAAGAGACTCGTGCTGTAAAAGGTTATCCACCATCATAGAGAGGGAATTGATGGAGTTTTTATGTATATTGAACATAACATATTTCACTTTATTTCTTGAATGTGCAATATTTCTTCTTTCAAAACATGGAGAATATGGAAACATATATTTCATATAATAATATGTGCCACCTTAGAGAAGGAGTGAGAAAATTTGTATCTCAAAATGGCAGAGAAAGAATGTAAAAATAATTTTCTGAGGGAAAATATAATAAAAAATAGTCTAAAAAAGAATACCTGTGTTCAAATCCTACTTCAGATACTTACTAGACACGATTTAACCTCTGTGCCTCAGGT
This sequence comes from Monodelphis domestica, assembly GCF_027887165.1. NCBI lineage: Eukaryota > Metazoa > Chordata > Mammalia > Didelphimorphia > Didelphidae > Monodelphis > Monodelphis domestica. The sequence goes on along the minus strand of NC_077232.1, from coordinate 208,782,889 downwards.
TCCTCTTTTCTAAAAGGAAGTGGATAGACTTAATGACCTCCAAGATTTCTTCCAGGTCTACATCTTCATCCATCTCCTTCAGCATTTTGATACAGATATCAATTAAATATGACTATAAAGGGCATTCTGAAAGAGGAAAAGAGCTCACAGTAAGGCAACATAAAATGAAAGGAACTTTGTGGAAGAGAGTATGGACTTCATCTGTTTTGTTTGTGAGCTCTTGGCAGGTAAAGAGAGGATTGTCCACCTGTATTTAAGTTTTAAGTAATTTTTATTACCGGCTCAAAGGTGCTACCTCCAACCTCATTGGCTGTTTCCCTGGGTACCAGGTATCTGTAGCAATGAAAGACAATTGGTCTAAGCATACTTGCTTTCAATTTCTGATACACTCCAAGGATGACTGAGCAGTGTGATACTCTTTGAGTTTTTTGTTTGTTTGGCTTGATCATTTTTCAGTAGTGGAAATTGATGACAATCGCTTCATATTTAATCTCTTATCAGATCATCCTGCAGCTAGTTGGGGAAATGCAGCCTTTGAAATTGGCATAGAGACAAGTTTACTGATCCAAACATGGATTAAGTCTAGGATTCGGGACTCATTCACCCTACTCAAAGTTAATGTAATAGGAAGCCTGGGGCCTCACTGGTCAGTAGCCTGATCAATATACAAAAAATATAGTTTATCTGATTTTTACACTTGAAAAAACTTCTCACTGACATTTTCTATCTGAAATGGATAAAATCAATAATTTATTCTACATGTGTGTACAGATGAATATATGCATATATATGTATATATATATATATATAATACTGGGATAGAGATAAGGGGATGAGAAAATATCTTAATTTTCCTATATTACAAAGAACTTTTAATAGTTTGCAACTTTCTGATGCCCATGGAAGTTTTCATCCAGTTTGAGTCAGTTTAATTCAATTCAACAAAAATCAATTAAGAGCTTATATGTAACATAGTTCTTTAAATTATGCAAAGCACATTACACATCTATTATATTATTGGATCATTAAGCTTTTGCTATGTTCAAAGCACTGGATTGGGATCTGAAATAGAATGACAAAAAGAAAATGGCCCCTGCCTCCAGAGAGCTTACATATTTATACTGAGGAAGGAGGAGGGCAAGAAGGAGAGGGATAGACATAGGTGATTAAACACAAAACACTAGCTGTGTATCCCTGGGTAAGTCACTTTTTGTCACCAATTGCCTACCCCTTACCACTGTTTGGTCTTAGGTTCTATACATCTTATTGATTCCAAGACAGAAGTTAAGAATTTTAAAAATAAAGCAATTAGTTAGAGATTCTAACAGGAAATAATCTGTTCAGAAATTCTGAGTCAGGAAATGGATTGTGTGTATATGTGTGTGAAAGATGGAGAGGTAGAGGTATCAGAACAGTTTGAATAGAATGGCTTATGAAAATATGAAATGAGACAAGAAAGTAGATTAGTTGATAAATTATAAGCTTAGGATTTTATATTTAAAACTCAAGGTAAGATGGAGCCACTGAAGGTTATTGAGGGGTTCAGGGAAGGGGTGACATATTCGGGTTATAATTTTAGGAATATCGATTTGGCAGCTAAATGGAAGATGGATTAATGGAATCTGACATGAGAATGCCAGTTAGGAGATGATTCAAGTGAGAAGTGATGATGATGTAAATGGAAGTTAAGAAATGTATGTGAAAGGTAGTAAGGGATCAGAATGGATGACAACTGACTAGATATTAAGAGGGGGAAGTGAAGGAAGAGGACATTGTTGGTTGCGAATGTTGGTCACTGGAAGAATGGTGATGACCTTAATAGAAATGGGAGACATTGGAAGGAATAATTGATTTGGAAAGAAATATGAATTCTCTTTTGAACTCGTTATATTTTATATGTCCCTGGGGTTTGAGATGGAAATGTATAAAAGGAATCTTTAGATGAAAGACTTTAAGACTCTATTAAATTAGGCAGGCTCACAGGATATCCACAACACAGTAGTTCAATATGGAAGACAGACACTAGAAAGAACAGCTGTTTCCTGATATCTTCTCTGAACTCAAAGAATAAAATCGTCTCAGAACTCTGATTACCATGACTATTCTTCTCCTGATTCTCCTCCTTTTTCTTCTTCCACTTCCACCTGGGTTTGAATCCTAGCTTTCCTCTTGCCATATCTATGTGAAATGAGGCAGATCAGTGAACTTCTGTGAGCTTCAGTTTCCTTATCTGGTTTGTGAAGAGGTTAATCTCTGATTGCAGAGGTTACTTATAAGCTCTGAGGATTCTATTTCTAAAAGTCTACACCTCGGAAATCTTCAATCCTTCTATGTCAAAACAAAATTTGGATTTTTCCTCTCAAGAGAACTGATCAGTAGTTTGGGCAACTGCAATAACTATATAGATGACGGTACTGAATTTGCTCTGGGCATGTTTTCTAGTATTTGGAATTGGGTACCCTGACTTTATATAACTAATGCATGATTTCTGTCCAAAATAGAAGTGTCCCTCGAGATGCCCCCTCCATTTTCTACAGCACTCCTGAACTGTCTGCCATTTATTAGAGGTCCTGAAAAGGAGTTTCAATTTCCCAACTTCTCAAGGAGGCTCTGGGGGGGTGTCATTCACTGCACCGCTGATCTCTGGACCAGCACAAATTGAATTCCATGCATGCATGCTTATCTGTCTTTGACAGCCCCTGAGAGCCCTGGCTCTTCCAGAGCTTTCAAGGATGCTGTTACTAGACCACCCCACTGACTGCCTATTACTCCCTTTCCACTTCCACCTGGACTGCCTCTCCAGCCAAAGTTTCCAGCAGTGTACCTGCAAGCCTTGGGCCATGCTGACAGAAGCTTTCTTTACTGAATGCCAAAATCCTAAAATTGTTTATAGAATGGTCTCCAGAAATGGTAAACTACTATGTGCTGCATAATAATACATTTTAATGTAGGCTCAGGCTGTGCCCAAAGACCTCTGGGTGCCTGCTATACCTAATCAAAAGTCACTAGATGCAAAATTAGACTCAGCAGATGCTGCATGCCAACACTTTCAGGGAACTAAGACAATCTCAACTTCCAAATAACAAGCACCTAAAGGGAAACCCATCCCACTCTTAATTTAAACCTGCCATTTCTTCGAAGGACAACAACAAAAGCATGGGGTATTAGGACATTCTTTGCTGTCAGTGACAACAAGATAGGATCTCTGGAGATTTCAGGCTGTAAAGGGACCCTAAAGATGACCTATTTTGCTTTCTTTCAGGAAACTGAATGTAAGTAGAGCAAGTAGCAGAAATAATTTGCCAAAGACCATAGAGATGGAAAAGAGCAATGGCAGGGAATTAATCTAAACCAAATCCCTTTCCTCCAAGTTCATTGATTTATTATTTAAAGTGGCATACCATGAATAGGGTAAGAGATGGCCAGTTCCCCCAAGGAATCTGCCTTTTGGAATATCTTCTAGAAGAATTCATCCTCTAATGAATGAACAAGTTGCTAATGAAAGAACAAGTTTCTGCACATAAATGGTTATAGGTAAATAAATCTTTCTAGAGATCTCTCTATGCATACATATAAAGATTAATCCACATAAATTGTATAGTAATTTGCATGTATATTAACACAGAGTAAGAGGTGTGTGACTTTATTATCATTATTAAATGTGGACATATAAACTATAAAGTCTTACACATATCACATGTGATACGTATATATGCATATATGCACATGTGTGTACACATATTGTTGTTTGGTTGTGTCTAATTTCTTGTAAACATATTTGGAGTTTTTTTTTGGCAAAGATATTTGAATGGTTTGTAATTTTTTTCCTCCAGTCCATTTTATAGATTACATTTTGCCCAGCTAGTGTCTGAGGTGAAATTTGAATTCAGGTCTTTCTGACTCCAGGCTCACAACTCTATCCAGTGTGCCACCTATCTGTCCACTGTACATATCAATATAAGTACTAGACAGAGAGACAGACAGACAGATAGATAGATAGATAGATAGCCAGACAGATAGACAATCAGACAGACACAGACAGGTAGATAAGTAGATAGACATACAGACACATAGATAGATAGATGGATAGATAGTTAGACAGACAGAAAGACAGACAGATAGATAGATAGATAGATAGATAGATAGATAGATAGATAGATAGATAGATAGATAGATAGATAGATGGATGGAGAGAGAGAGAGAGAGAGATGAAGATATGTGTCACATACATATTTGGGGATCTGGACAGTAAAAATATGAAGGTTGAACATCTAAGAGCTATTCCCTCAAATGTATCATTTTGGATTGCAATTTCCATGACTTAGGTCATGACTTTTTAGAGTTTCCACCAAGTTCTCATAGTGTATTTTGATATTATTTACAATGCTTCTCACCTTTCTTTTTTTTTCACAACACAAAAATGCTGTTATCTGTCTATAGGAATGCTGCACACTATGGAGGAATTTAGAGATGCCTCCATTTACATATAATTGCAGATCTAAATTTCACATAATTCTTGGGAAACTCACATACACACATGCTATTGAAGAAAATTTAAGTTCTGTCGAGATAATAGCATGCTAGTCAAACTCTTACAAATATGTATGTGCTATGCAATACTTTTTAAAAACCATGATTCTAGAAGAAGTTAAGGTAATCACCTTGCCTGAATAATTCCCTGGGCATAGTTATTTTGAACCATTAGTAGAAACACAAAAGAAATGTCACTCCACCTGGTGTGGTGGTATAGAAATGGCATCTGTGTTATTGAAGATACTGAAGCAGATGCATCAATTGATTTCAAGAGTCCTGAACTTCAGTAAGGCCAAAACTGATTGGGTGTGGTAAGGGTTAAAATTAATAGTTTGACTAATATATGAGTGAATGTGGTCACCAAAATTATAACTCAAGTCAAAGTGAGTTTTTATTTAGCAGCTTTATTTACAAAATAGAGGGAAAGAGTAAAGTAGAGAAATGTGAAAGAGGAGAGAGTAAGAAGTCTAGCTTGGGTAGGATGAGCCAATATAATAAAAATGACCATCCTACCCAAACTTATCTATCTATTTAGTACCATACCCATTGAACTTCCAAAATTATTTTTTTACTGAATTAGAAAAAAAATAACAAAGTTCATTTGGAAGAACAAAGGATCAAGGATATCCAGGGAAATAATGAAAAAAAATACAAAGGAAGGGGACCTTGTAGTCCCAGACCTCAAACTATATTATAAAGCAGTGGTTGGTCATCAAAACAATTTGGTACTGGCTAAGAGACAGAAAGGAGGATCAGTGGAATAGACTTGGGGTAAGTGACCTCAGCAAGAGAGTATATGACAAACTCAAAGATCCCAGCTTTTGGGACAAAAATCTACTATTTCACAAAAATGGCTGGGAAAATTGGAAGACAGTATGGGAGAGAATAGGTCTGGATCAACACCTCACACTCTACACCAAGATAAACTCATAATGGGTGAATGACTTGAACATAAAGAAGAAAACTAAAAGTAAATTAGGTGAACACAGAATAGTATACATGTCAGACCTTTAGGAAGGGAAAGATTTTAAAAACAAGCTAGACATAGAAAGAGTCACAAAATGTAAAATAAATAATTTTGATTACATCAAATTAAAAAGTTTTTGTACAAAGAAAACCAATGTAACTAAAATCAGAAAGGAAGCAAGAAATTGGGAAACAATCTTCATAACAAAAACCTCTGACAAAGGTCTAATTACACAAATTTATAAAGAGCTAAATCAATTATTCAAAAAAACAAGGCATTCTCCAACTGATAAATGGGCAAGGGACATGAATAGGGAGTTTTCAGCCAATGAAATCAAAACTATTAATAAGCACATGAAAAAGTGCTCTACATCTCTTATAATCAGAGAGATGCAAATCAAAACAACTCTGAGGTATCACCTCACACCTAGCAGATTGGCTAACATGACAGCCAAGGAAAGTAATGAATGTCGGAGGAGATGTGGCAAAGTGGGGACATTAATTCATTGCTGGAGTTGTGATACAACCATTTTGGAGAGCAATTTGGAACTATGCCCAAAGGGTGCTAGAAGACTGTCTGCCCTTTGATCCAGCCATAACACTGCTGGGTTTGTACCCCAAAGAGATAATAAGGAAAAAGACATGTACAAAAATATTCATAGCCGCGCTCTTTGTGGTGGCAAAAAACTGGAAAACGAGGGGATACCCATCAATTGGGGAATAGCTGAACAAATTATGGCATATGTTGGTGATGGAATACTATTGTACTCAAAGGAATAACAAAGTGGAGGAATTCCATGGAGACTGAAATAACCTCCAGGAAGTGATGCAGAGTGAAAGGAGCAGAGCCAGGAGAACATTGTACACAGAGACTTATACATTGTGGTATAATAAATAATTTTTAAATATATAATAAATAAAAAATAAATAAAAAATAAACTTTTCCATTAGAGGCGGCATAATGTCCCTGAACAATCTGCAGGGATAAAGGAGGGATAACACTATCCATAAGCAGAGGACAAACAGTGGGAGTAAAAATACTGAGGAAAGGCAACAGCTTGACTACAGGGAGGGAGGGGATATGATTGAGGAAAGACTCTAAATGAACACCCTAATGCAAAAACCAGTAAGATTGAAATGAGTTTGGATTGAGGCCACATGTGATACCCAGAGGAACCACACATAGCCTAAAAGAGGGGTGGTGGGAGGTGGGGAAGAAAAGTAAATTATCTTTGTTTCTAATGAATAATATTTGAAAATGACCAAATTAAAAAAAATGTTTAAAAAGAAAAAAAAAGTCTAGCTAATCACTCTAAATATTTCTCTAGTGCCTGGCTCAAATTAAACTGGGCTAATTCATCCTCCTTTGGAGGGGCCTCAGCTGGGGGGCCATTTACTTGGAGGACCCAGTGGTGATTAACCAGGCAGCCTCCTCCTGAAACTAATCTCTCCAAAAGCCAGGAAAAGAAGTTACTTTTTCACTCACCCATGTCATAATCCAAAGGGGAAAATGCTAGAGTCCCAGGTCCACACTGAAGAAGATGATCCTCCATCAGCCTCAAAATAGCTCAAATAAATGATTCACAGGATGTCACAGGCACTTTTAATGACCCTTCTTTTCATCACTTCCTGTGCCTCCCCCTACTTTATGGGGACAATTGCAGTATATAACTGCTTAAGACTGCCCAGGGGAAAGATATTCATTTCTGAGTTGTCACCTACTTTAGGATGTGAGTTGTGGACCTCCCCAACTTAGGTATTAAGTAGGGGTGTCTTCACTTTCAGAGGTGTAAACTCCTATAGTAAGTAGTTTGTGGATTTCCTTTACTTTAGTGTTAAGTTTGGATGTATTCAATTTTGCTGATTAATTCAAAAGTAGACAAAGGGAAAGTTAATCCTATCTTCACAGTGTTCACTTTATCTGGTACCAATATAGTGATCCTCTGGGAACATAGGGTCAATAGACTACCAAAGAAGGCATGAACTATCTGAGGTCAGAAAAATGGAGCAGGTTTATGTTCTGGTGCCCATTAATGTTGGGACTGGGCTCCAAAGTAGTAATTGTACTTCTAGCATATGTAAGATAGGGATCTCTAGTCTCTAAAAAAAGTGGTTTCTTACCAGAATGCATTTTAACCCATAATCCATGTGCCCTGGTTTATTCCCTATGAAGACTGTTATCCATTCTCTGGAATTCTTCATACCATCATCTTAAGCTCTGAGAAGCCTCCAAATAATTATATCACTTAACTGCTCTGGGTTCCTGTGTTTCAGAATTGAAAACTTTTTAACTTTTTATCCATTCTAAAATGATCAAGCCACTGTTCCTGCACCATCTTTACTCTGTGATCCTGTGCTCCTCTCTGGAATATTACCTAAATACTCTGGGTCCCTAGATATAAGATTCATAAACCTCCATCATTTCTAGACCTACCTAGATTCTTATGCTGTTCTTCCCAGCCATCTTCATTCAATGCTGCCAGATTAGTATCTCTTCCCATCTCCATCACTTTTTTTTCTACCTTTTGTTCTGGGCACATCATAACTTTCATTCCTGGAAAAGATTATCAATCAATTTTTCCATAACTCGACTTATCATCCATCCCATGACTTAATGAAACCACCCTTCACTTTCCAACATTGGCCTATTCAGGTAGAGTATCATTTAGATTAGATTGATTTATGCATCCCATGAAACACTTACATGAATTGCATGTTCATGCTAATTGACATAATTATGTAAAACATAGTCTTTGGTATTAGCTCAATAGAAATATATAATGTAAATTTAATTCCCAGGATTTGTTATTCCTACTAATTAGAATCTTTCTTATGTGCTCTCTTCTATTAGTATGTAAGTTCCTTGAAGACAGGGACCATCCTGTTTCTTAAAATTTCAAATCCTCCTTGATTTACCCAGTTTCTGGAACACGTAGTACATAAATGCAGCAGATGCTTTTTGTTCATTCATTTTTTTCCTATTTTTGAGGAATAAATAAACCTAAATAATTTATCTGAACTCATTCTCTAAGAAATTTTTTAAAGGGAGATTCCATGTATTCTACTTGAAATATGTTTAACTAAGTACAGTTCCACCTAAATCATAAAAGAATTAAGATTACTTCCCAGGTCAACAATTATATCAATAATTCAATAATTTGAAAGGAAAGCAGCAACGTCTATTGGGGAGTACTAAATGAAAACTGGGTTTAAATTCTACTTTTGACAATAATAATATATGATATTTATGTGATACTTTAAAGTGTTCCCTTATTAGCTCATTTGACTTTTACAATAAAAACCTGTGAGATAGATGTTCTGGTTTTCCTTACTTTTACAGGTGATGCCAATGAGGCTCAGAAAGGTTAAGTTACTTACTCTAGTCACATACCTAATCAATAATTGAGATAATACGATCCAGGTCTTCTAGTCATTAAGCAAAACTGTAGTTTGGTTAAATTATTTCATTTCTAAATAACATAAGTCTTCTTCTTTGGAAAATAGTGTATTGGACTGGATAGATTCTCAGATTCTTTTCAGACACAATAATCTATAAATCCATAACACCTCATCTCTTTGAGGCAGGTCAGTCTCTCGATGAATAGGCTATGAACTGGGTCCTTTAACTTAAAAAAAAAAGACTAGCACTAGTTTCACCAATAACTTGTCTCAGAATTTCAGAAAGAACTGATTAGGGCTATTTGACTTTTACATGATTATACATTGGGCTCTTCATATTTTTCCTTTAGTGTAAAATTCTGCTTTTGCTGACAACAAAAATAATTGCTGCGTAGAAAGTCTAACTATTTTCTTCCTCTTTTTTTCAACAGGGTAAGCATTCTTAGACAACTTAGTTCCATTTTTTAAAAAAGTTTTACTCTGCACTGATAGCAAGAATTCTAATGCCAAAAAGTAGATAAGGTAAAAGTATCACTGTGGGAAAGTGACTGGCTAACTTTGGATTGATCTGGGGGTTTTAGAGGTGATACGAAAATATGTATCATTTAAAAATATGTAACATTTATAAATGAAAGAGCAGTATTTTGAGTACTTAGAGAAGTAATAACTGCATGAAGGTTAATTTCCTTGTATTAAATAATTGTCAACCATTAGGGCCTTGAATGTGATCTCTCTAGCATTACTAATGATCTTTTCATTTTTAGTGTAAAGGTCTACTCTCAGTGCTCATCTTTTTTACCTCTTTACAGCTTTTGTCCCTGTTGATCCTCAAGCATTTTCTTCCCTTGGCTTCCATGACACTACTTGGTTCACATGGTTACCCATTTCATACTAAATATAACCACTAAAATGATTTTCCTAAAGCACAGGACTACTCATATCACCACTCCAAATCATATACATCTAAATTATCCCTAATGGCTTTTTATAATTAAAAAAAAAGAAAATAAGAATAAAATTCTTTGTTAACATTTAAAACTCTTAAAAACCAAATCTCATCCCATTATTCTATGTTGTTGGTTTGTTTTGCTCCCTTATATGCATTCTATGGTATAGCCATATTGGTTTACACACATGGTAATTTTTCTCTCAATAATAAGCTTTTGAATTGATTGTTCCTCTCACCCAGAATGCACTTCTTCCTCATCTCACCTCCATTCTTTGGAATTCATGGTTTCTTTTAAGAGTCAGCTCAAGTGCCTACTCCAGCAAGAGTTCTTTCTTTATCCAATTATCTTCTACTGTCTATCCCTCCAAGATTACCTTGCATATACTTAGTTAATTTTTGGTATATGTGTACATACATATAGGTGTGCATATACATATATACATGTTTTGTAACTGCATACAGATGTATGTACACACAAATATGATTTATGTTAATTGCTATCATTTAGTCAAAGAGACTTTTCTAGACTTTCTAACAATTCTATCCCACCTTTACATAAGGACTCCAGGGGAAAATGGACTCAAAATTAGAGCACATGTGAAAAAGGAGACAATTAACATCTCTTGGAAGTCTTCTTCATCAAGTCCCCAAAATGTCCCTCTTAACTATGCTGTAACTTTCTTCTTGGTTTCTTATAGAGTCCTGAAAGCTGCTTTTCTTAAGAATGTCAAATTTTCTTTGGCTCCCAAAATAAATATTGTTGTCTCCAACTGATATTGTTCTGGGTATGTTAGATGCTTATCAGAACTCTAAATCAACTTTCCTTCCAAAAATCACAAGATTATCCTTTGGTAAAGAGGGACAAATGGAAAAGAGTCAGACATAATCGCTCACCTTACCAAAAGTTATTTCCTCTCAGGGGCTTCATCAGGACCACTTATACCACTTGCTAGATAGATAGACACTGAAATGTCCAAATACAGTAAATCATTTGCCATTTTTATGCAGAACACACAGTATTTGACAGTTTTCTGAACTTTTTTTATATACTTGCAATTGTACCTAAACCCTGATTGCTTCATTCATTCAATAAAATTATTTTCACATAATGAAAATGGAGATAGTTTAGTGGGTAGGGTGATTGTTTTGGTTACTCCCTACACTTACACATGTGTATGACATCTCCTTCAGTACTAACTTAATTCTGTGAGATGAGGGAGTGTTTCACTTCAATTTTTGTATCTCTAGCACCTAGAGAGTACCAGCCACTGAGAACATCCTTAATATATGCTTCATGTGTATACATATATACATATATGAATACTTATACATTTGTAAGCATATAAATGAAGGTATTTGCCATGTTTATCATTAATAATCAATGCTTTATTCATTATTAATTTAAAGATGTATTCTGTAAGAGTATAATAGTCATAGACACTTGATGAAAGGGATATTAATAAAATTGATTTGCATAATGAAAATAAACACTGGTTATCACTAATTAAATAAAATGTATCTATTGATCCAATGAAGGAAGTACAGGTGAGTGACTTTCTCAAGGTCATTAAGAAAAACAGTCTTGGACTAAAAAATCAGAATCCAATTCTAATTCTCTCTTCTCTATACTACCTTTTCTGTCACATTTTAAATACTTTTGTTATGCCTTTTCTTTTTACTTTGAATTCCATACCTATTTGAAGCATGCAAAGCTTATAGTTCATGCTCACTTAACAAGTAGGTTTTTGAGATGAAATAAATTGGAAAATCTCTTCCTATAATATACATTTTAAAACACCAGTTATTATTATTCCCATTTCACAGGTGAGGAAACTAAAGTGAAGTGACATGAGTATAACAGTCACATAATGTTCGTGGTATTAAGGTTAAAATTATGGTTGAGACTGAATGTAATAATTATATTTGGTCACCAAGGATTTTATTTATAAACTCCAAATGAAACACCCAAACTCAGCTGGAAATTTTATGGTGATTTAATTGATATAGTGGAGGAGATTAAGAAGAAGGAAGAAGAGGACTTCCCGTTAAGATGGCGGCTTAGAGAAAGCTAAAGCTCAGATCTCCGGAAAACCCTTCCCGACCGATCTCAAACCAAAAGCTCCTAAGGCGCCGAAATTCAAAACGATCAACAGCACAGACCCTGGGAACCCTCCTCCTGGACCTGGACCCGGTTCAAAAGGTACGGCTCCCCTCAAAAGCCAGAACCCGAGATCACTCGGACCTCGGGGGTAGGAGCGCAGAGTCCAAGGCTCCCGGAAGCCACAGCCCGGCCGGGCTCAGAGAGCAGGGTCCTAGGAACAACAACCCTCAGGGCCTTCTATCCTAGTCCCAGTGAAAGTTACTGCCTGGGGCTTCCTCTGCAGAGAGCTGGTCGAAACAACAGCAACCCTCAGGCCAGGCAAGACAGCCTCACGGGCTGGATCCTGCTATCCAAGTCTCAGTGAAAGTCCTTGCCCTCGGAGCTTGGGGAAACTGCAGCCCATCCCCCCGCAGGCCTACAAAACAGCCTCACAGCCAGCGATTCTAAAGGCAACTTCCGGAAAGCGAGCCAGGGGAGAGTGTGGCCTCGTGGTCCGACCCTTCCATTCCAGTTCCAGTGAGGCATATTCAGTTTAACCCAGGGAAAGCTCATAGAACCAACATCTGCCCCGGACTAAAGCCTCTGATCACCAGACAAAGACAAGAAAAGCTAATCCTCCACATTCAGAGATGACAAACTCCACAGAAGCACAGAAGCCCCAAAATACCAAGAAAAATAAGAAGAAAGGGGCAACTTTGGACACATTCTATGGAGCCAAAATACAAAATACAGAGCAGATAGAAGAAGATATACAAGAAAATTCTCCAAAATCTTCCAAAGGAAATAGAAACTCTCCACAAACCCATGAAGAATTTGAATCAGAAAAGACCAAAAAGATGGAAGCCCTCTGGGAGGAAAAGTGGGAAATAATGCAAAAGAAATTCATGCATCTACAAAACCAGTTTGACCAAACTGTAAAAGAAAACCAGGCTTTAAAGCAAGAACTAATAAAGCAAAGCCAAAACACCAAGAAATTAGAAGAGAACATAAAATATCTCACCGACAAGGTGATAGATCTGGAAAATAGAGGGAGAAGAGAAAATTTAAGAATAATTGGACTCCCAGAAAAGCCAGAAATAAACACCAAACTGGACATGGTGATACAAGATATAATCAAAGAAAATTGCCCAGAGATTCTAGAACAAGGGGGCAATACATCCACTGACAGAGCTCACAGAACACCTTCTACACTAAACCCCCAAAAGACAACTCCCAGGAATGTAATTGCCAAATTCCAAAGCTATCAAACAAAAGAAAAAATCCTACAGGAAGCCAGAAAAAGACAATTTAGATATAAAGGAATGCCAATCAGGGTCACACAAGACCTTGCAAGTTCTACTCTGAATGATCGTAAGGCATGGAACATGATCTTCAGAAAGGCAAGAGAGCTGGGTCTCCAACCAAGAATCAGCTACCCAGCAAAACTGACTATATACTTCCAGGGGAAAGTATGGGCATTCAACAAAATAGAAGACTTCCAACTTTTTGCAAAGAAAAGACCAGAGCTCTGTGGAAAGTTTGATACCGAAAATCAAAGAGCAAGGAATACCTGAAAAGGTAAATATTAAGGAAAGGGGAAAAATGTTATCTTCTTCTTTTACTCAAACTCTCTTCTATAAGGACTACATTTATATCAATCTATGTATACTAACATGTGGGGAAAATGTAATGTATAAATAGGGGGTAAAGAAAGACCAAATAGAATAATCGTTCTCACACAAAGATTCACATGGGAAGGGGAGGGGAAGAAAACTCCTATAAGAAGGAGAGGAAGAGAGGGGGGGGGGGTTTACTTAAACCTCAATCTCAGGGAAATCAACTCTGAGAGGGAAAAACATCCAGATCCATTGGGATCTTGAATTCTATCTTACCCAACAAGGGTAAGGAGAAGGGAAAACCAAGGGGGGGAGGGGGAGAGGGAGAACAAAAAGGGAGGGAAAGAGAGGGGGGAGGGGGAGGGAACAAAAAGGGAGGGACTAAAAAGGGAAACATCAAGGGAGGGGACAAGGGGCACTGATTCAAAGTAAATCACTGGACTAAAAGGTAGAGCCAAAGAAGAAAAGGTTAGAATTAGGGAAGGCAATCAAAATGCCAGGGAGTCCACAAATGACAATCATAACTTTGAACGTGAATGGGATGAACTCACCCATAAAACGTAGACGAATAGCAGAATGGATTAGAATCCAAAACCCTACCATATGTTGTCTTCAAGAAACACACATGAGGCGGGTTGACACCCACAAGGTCAGAATTAAAGGATGGAGTAAGACCTTCTGGGCCTCAACTGATAGAAAGAAGGCAGGAGTGGTAATCATGATATCTGATAAAGCCAATGCAAAAATAGACCTGATCAAAAGGGATAGGGAAGGTAATTATATTTTGTTAAAAGGGACTGTAGACAACGAGCAAATATCATTAATCAACAGGTATGCACCAAATAATATAGCACCCAAATTTCTAATGGAGAAACTAGGCGAATTGAAGGAAGAAATAGACAATAAAACCATACTAGTGGGAGACTTAAACCAACCATTATCAAATTTAGATAAATCAAATCAAAAAATAAATAAGAAAGAGGTAAAAGAAGTGAATGAAATCTTAGAAAAATTAGAATTAATAGACATATGGAGAAAAATAAATAGGGATAAAAAGGAATACACCTTCTTCTCAGCACCACATGGCACATTCACAAAAATTGACCATACATTAGGTCACAGAAACATAGCACACAAATGCAAAAAAGCAGAAATAATGAATGCAGCCTTCTCAGATCAAAAGGCAATAAAAATAATGATTAGTAATGGTACATGGAAAACCAAATCTAAAACCAATTGGAAATTAAACAATATGATACTCCAAAACCGTTTAGTTAAAGAAGAAATCATAGAAACAATTAATAATTTCATCAAGGAAAATGACAATGGCGAAACATCCTTTCAAACCTTTTGGGATGCAGCCAAAGCGGTAATCAGAGGCAAATTCATATCCCTGAAAGTTTATATTAACAAACAAGGGAGAGCAGAGATCAATCAATTGGAAATGCAATTGAAAAAACTCGAAAGCGATCAAATTAAAAACCCCCAGCAGAAAACCAAATTAGAAATCCTAAAAATTAAGGGAGAAATTAATAAAATCGAAAGTGATAGAACTATTGATTTAATAAATAAGACAAGAAGCTGGTACTTTGAAAAAAACAAACAAAATAGACAAAGTACTGGTCAATCTAATTAAAAAAAGGAAGGAAGAAAAGCAAATTCACAGCATTAAAGATGAAAAGGGGGACAGCACCTCCAATGAGGAGGAAATTAAGGCAATCATTAGAAATTACTTTGCCCAATTATATGGCAATAAATACACCAATTTAGGAGAAATGGATGAATATATACAAAAATACAAACTGCCTAGACTAACAGAAGAGGAAATAGAATTCTTAAATAATCCCATATCAGAAATTGAAATCCATCAAGCCATCAAAGAACTTCCTAAGAAAAAATCCCCAGGGCCTGATGGATTCACCTGTGAATTCTATCAAACATTCAGAGAACAGTTAATCCCAATACTATACAAACTATTTGACATAATAAGCAAAGAGGGAGTTCTACCAAACTCCTTTTACGACACAAACATGGTACTGATTCCAAAACCAGGCAGGTCAAAAACAGAGAAAGAAAACTATAGGCCAATCTCCCTAATGAATATAGATGCAAAAATCTTAAATAGGATACTAGCAAAAAGACTCCAGCAAGTGATCAGAAGGATCATTCACCATGATCAAGTAGGATTCATACCAGGGATGCAGGGCTGGTTCAACATTAGGAAAACCATCCACATAATTGACCACATCAACAAGCAAACTAGCAAGAACCACATGATTATCTCAATAGATGCAGAAAAAGCCTTTGATAAAATACAACACCCATTCCTATTAAAAACACTAGAAAGCATAGGAATAGAAGGGTCATTCCTAAAAATAATAAACAGTATATATCTAAAACCAACAGCTAATATCATCTGCAATGGGGATAAACTAGATGCATTCCCAATAAGATCAGGAGTGAAACAAGGATGCCCATTATCACCTCTACTATTTGACATTGTACTAGAAACACTAGCAGTAGCAATTAGAGAAGATAAAGAAATTGAAGGTATCAGAATAGGCAAGGAGGAGACCAAGTTATCACTCTTTGCGGATGACATGATGGTCTACTTAAAGAATCCTAGAGATTCAACCAAAAAGCTAATTGAAATAATCAACAACTTTAGCAAAGTTGCAGGATACAAAATAAACCCACATAAATCATCAGCTTTTCTATATATCTCCAACACAGCTCAGCAGCAAGAACTAGAAAGAGAAATCCCATTCAAAATCACCTTAGACAAAATAAAATACCTAGGAATCTATCTCCCAAGACAAACACAGGAACTATATGAACACAACTACAAAACACTCGCCACACAACTAAAACTAGACCTGAACAAATGGAAAAACATTAACTGCTCATGGATAGGACGAGCCAATATAATAAAAATGACCATCCTACCCAAACTTATTTATCTATTTAGTGCCATACCCATTGAACTACCAAAATACTTCTTCACTGATTTAGAAAAAACCATAACAAAGTTCATTTGGAAGAACAAAAGATCAAGGATATCCAGGGAAATAATGAAAAAAAACACATACGATGGGGGCCTTGCAGTTCCTGACCTAAAACTATATTACAAAGCAGCAGTCATCAAAACAATTTGGTACTGGCTAAGAAACAGAAAGGAAGATCAGTGGAATAGACTGGGGGAAAGCGACCTCAGCAAGACAGTATACGATAAACCCAAAGATCCCAGCTTTTGGGACAAAAATCCAGTATTCGATAAAAACTGCTGGGAAAATTGGAAGACAGTGTGGGAGAGACTAGGAATAGATCAACACCTCACACCCTACACTAAGATAAATTCAAAATGGGTGAGTGAATTAAACATAAAGAAGGAAACCATAAGTAAATTGGGTAAACACAGAATAGTATACATGTCAGACCTTTGGGAGGGGAAAGGCTTTAAAACCAAGCAAGATATAGAAAGAATCACAAAATGTAAAATAAATAATTTTGACTACATCAAACTAAAAAGCTTTTGTACAAACAAAACCAATATAACTAAAATCAGAAGGGAAACAACAAATTGGGAAAAAATCTTCATAGAAACCTCTGACAAAGGTTTAATTACTCATATTTATAATGAGCTAAATCAATTGTACAAAAAATCAAGCCATTCTCCAATTGATAAATGGGCAAGGGAAATGGATAGGCAGTTCTCAGATAAAGAAATCAAAACTATTAACAAGCACATGAAGAAGTGCTCTACATCTCTTATAATCAGAGAGATGCAAATCAAAACAACTCTGAGGTATCACCTCACACCTAGCAGAATGGCTAACATTACAGCAAAGGAAAGTAATGAATGCTGGAGGGGATGTGGCAAAGTAGGGACATTAATTCATTGCTGGTGGAGTTGTGAATTGATCCAACCATTCTGGAGGGCAATTTAGAACTATGCCCAAAGGGCGACAAAAGAATATCTACCCTTTGACCCAGCCATAGCACTGCTGGGTCTGTACCCCAAAGAGATAATGGACACAAAGACTTGTACAAAAATATTCATAGCTGCGCTCTTTGTGGTGGCCCAAAACTGGAAAACGAGGGGATGCCCATCAATTGGGGAATGGCTGAACAAACTGTGGTATATGTTGGTGATGGAGTACTATTGTGCTAAAAGGAATAATAAGGTGGAGAAGTTCCATGGAGACTGGAACAACCTCCAGGAAGTGATGCAGAGCGAGAGGAGCAGAACCAGGAGAACATTGTACACAGAGACTAATACACTGTGGTATAATCGAACGCAATGGACTTCTCCATTAGTAGTGGTGTAATGTCCCTGAACAACTTGCAGGGATCCAGGAGAAAAAAACACCATTCATAAGCAAAGGATAAACTATGGGAGTGGAAACACCGAGAAAAAGCAACTGCCTGAATACAGAGGTTGAGGGGACATGACAGAGGATAGACTCTAAATGAACACTCTAATGCAAATACTATCAACAAAGCAATGGGTTCAAATCAAGAAAACATCTAATGCCCAGTGGACTTACGCGTCGGCTATGGGGGGTGGGGGGGAGGAAAAGAAAATGATCTATGTCTTTAACGAATAATGCTTAGAAATGATCAAATAAAATATATTTTAAAAAAAAGAAGAAGGAAGAAGGAAGGGCTAGTACTGGGTGGGAAGTTTAGGACATCTAATTAATTAATCTAGAAAGTAAGGTTTGAGTGTGAAGGAGGAAAGAATCAGACTGACCTCCAAAGGGGCTCAGCTAAGATGCCTGAACCTGAATCAGCTCAAGGGCAAAACTCACAACCAATACACCGAGATATGTAAATGCCTAGCACACTCTCAGCCAGTTGCCTCTCCAGGGAAAGAGGCAGAGAAAGGAAGTGATGTGCCTTATATAGATGGTTTTACATCACTTTCCTGTATCTCATCTGTACCAATCGTGGCTTAGCTTGACTTAGGACAGCCCAGGGGTCTGTCCGATTTTTCTGTACATGTCTGTTGCCTTTTTTTCTTAGATACTTAACCTTTGGGTTTGCTGCAAGCCTTCCTAATGTTGTTAAACTTAAGGAGAGTGGAGAAAATGTGGAGTTTCCAAGACCTGATTCTGTTATTCCAAGTATCTCCATTGTTACAGATCAGGAAATAGCTAAATCAGATCTTCTAAGGTACAGTCTTATTAGGGTGGAATAGTTTTAAAATTCACAGTGGGTCAGAAACAGTGTACAAATTGAGGTCCTCCTTATAGCATATTAAATATTATACTCCCTAAGGGAGAAAATATGGGTGTCTTGGACCTAGCACATTGAAAGAAATCAGGAATATAAATTAACAATAACGTATTAATAATATCATTTGTATAGTGATTTAAAATTTGCTTAGCACTTTAAAAATATTATTACATGTTACCCCCCAGGTAATTCTGGGAGGTAGATGCTATTATTAATTTCATTTAAAAGATGAGGAAACTGAAACATACAGGTTAAATGAGTTGCCCAAATTTACACAGCTAATTTTAGTCTGAGATGAGATTTAAATTCCAATCTTCATCACTCCAGCCATTATTCTATCTACTTTACCAAGTAACTACCAAAGGGGGGGGGGGGGGAGATAAAATAGTAGCTAGTATTCTTTTATCTGTGTCCTTTGAAAAGTCCATCCTCTACAAATTATTGTATAATTTTAGAGGCTAGATTTACTAAATTTAGGTGGGGTGGGGAGAGGAAACACCGTAACCACTCATCAAAGAGGAAATAGATAAAAGGGGGGGGGTAGATGAACAAAAGGAAACATGATTTCAAGCAAGATTTGAGGTATATGAGAGAGACTTGAAGAGACATCATCTATATGGTTGTTTCTGGGAAAACAAAACAAAACTTTGACTGGTTCCTTGCTGTTGGTGACATTATCATGAGTTCTAAGGACTCTTGTTAGTGGTGTAGTGAAGAGACTAATAGTCCCACAATCAGGAAATATTCCTTGTATGGTCAGATAAAAAAAAAAAAGTCACTTAAAAATTCCTTGAGATTCAATTTCTTCATCTGTTAGGTGGTTTACTGGGAATAGTACAGCAACCTTAGCAAAGTCATTAAATAAATGAATGTATTCAATAAGTACATTCATTTAGGGTGGCTAGGTGACACAGCACATAAAATTCCAGACCTGGAATCAGGAAGATTCATTCCTCTGAGTTCAAATCTGGCCTCAGTAACTGTGTGGCTGTGCAAATCACTTAATCATATTTGCCTTAGTTTTCTCAACTGTAAAATGACCTGGAGAAGGAACTGGAAAACCACCCCAATAACTTTGCCAGGAAAACTCCAAATGGATAAAGGAGAGTCTTCACAATTGAAAAACAACTGAAGAACAATTTCACATAAAAGCATTCACTCAATACTTCACTTAATCCAGCATTTTGTTTAATGTTGCATATTCAAATACAAAATCAGAGACAGCCCCAGCTCTAGTTGAACTTATATTCTGTCTGGGAGAGATAATACATAATGGGGAATAGTGATCTGGGTGGTATATTTGTCCTTGAAAAGTGGCAATGATGATGAGTAGTACATAAGGAAAAACCCTTAAAATGAGGTTACAAATATTTAGAAACTTGATAGTGCTTTCTTTCCAAGTAGGAGTTATAAATTGTAAAATCCATCAAAAAATCAACCAAGGAGCATTTATTAAATGCCTACTGTGCACCAAAAAGAGACAAAAGATGGTTTCTGCCCTCAAATACTTAACGTTCTAAAAATATTTCAGTTCTATATTATTTGTACCCTGATTCTTTCACACTGTAAAACAAAGGCTATGTGTTAGTGGTATCTATAATTATATTGCAAGGAACAAAGATATTTCTGGAGAAATTGGGATAAAATCCAGAACAAAAGTATTACACCTTTAAGTGATACTAATGATATGAATCCAAGATTACTAATAAAGGAAGGAAAGCATTTAACTCCATTTTCTTGTGCAATGTACCAAAACAAAAATATAAATATTTTAGAATTCTGCTCTTACTCTATTGCAAATAGCAATAATATGGAAAAAAACATTTTGAACAGTGATACATGTAAAACCCAGTGGAATTGCTTCTTGGCTCCAGGAAGGAGGAAGGAGGAGAGAAGGGGAAAAAAAAAAACCATGAATCATGTAACCATGGAAAATATTCTAAATTAATTAAGTAAATAAATAAACTTATTTAAAAATAAAACAATAAAGGTATGCGTGGGAAAATACTAAAAAAAAAGATTCTGCTCTTATCTGTCCTGTTCTATAATAAAAAAAACAGAAAAATATTTATAATGTTTGAAATGTTGGGATAGATTTTAAATCTCAATAGGGACCCATAGGTCCTTTTTTTGATTCTTGGACCTGTGCCTCTTTACCTTGTTCTTTGGAGAGAACATTAATTGTTGAATGTAGAAAGCACTGACCTATATGAATTATAGGTAAAATGATACATTAAAATATAAGGAAATCTATGTTAGAAAAATCTATTATATCCTTGAACATCATTATTAATGTCAGTTATAGAGCATGTTATAAAGTGGGTTCTTGGAATCTATGCCTATAAAAGATAAGTTCTAATTAATAAATTGTGGGTATGTGTTGACCCAAGAAACAAAAATCCAAAATGAGACCATATTTGGTGGAGAGAGGCAGAGAAATAGAAAAGAGAAGAAATTGGGAGTTCACCTCACAGTTCCTGTTGGAGATGAGGGTATTCCTTGTCAGGTGGAGTGAATGTGTTAAACTGCTGCCATGTAAATCTGTTTGTGTATGTGTGTGTGTGTGTGTGTGTGTGTGTGTGTGTAGATTTTATGAGAGAAGAACAAAATGTAAATAGTAAGGACTTAATAAATATTGATTGAATTTTATTCCTGTTAGCAATGATCTGAACCTGGAAAAAATACAGAAAATTATTGGTAATGTTGAACCAAACTGGCTACAAAATTTGAAACACAGCCCAAAATTGAGAAACCCAGATATTTCTAAACAGTGAACTACATTGCAACTTATAGATCAGACATCAAAATAACCAAGGATTTCCTTTGGATAGGTATTTGGCAATGTGTAGTCAGTTTTCCATTGCCATAAATTGATAAATTTTGTTGAGTATTTTACTTTTAAATTCTTAGCCAACCATCTTCTTTGTAGTCAGCTACAGAATAGCTAGATCTGCTATTTCATATCTTCTTAAATGTGAATGGGAGTTTAGAGCTTTCAATGCATTGAAAAGTTCAAGTTGTTTATGCTCTAGGTATTTTCCTTTCTTTTTTATTTCCCACCCTCTACTTGAGCAGTTGATTTTCTTTAGACAAGCAAGAGAATTTTACATTTTTATCAAGTAAATTCCATTTTGTTAGATTCATCACATTGAACCATCATTCCAATCTCATGATGCTTTAGGGAAAATCAATACTTTTAAAAGTCTTGCAACAAAGGAGAGAATAGCACCAGTAGAATCAACAAATAATTTGTTGTTTTGTTCCCCCTGCCTCTGATTTTAGCCATGCGATAAAAGAAAAAAATGTTCTTTTAACTGATTGAAAGGATGATTTGTAAAAAGCAATCATGGTCCACCAACCTAATTTTTACTTAATGATAGTTTTGTGGGACCAAAGAGATAAATACCTCCTAAACACAGAATTACAAGGGGGCATGTAAGCATAATAACCTTTTTTAAGGGCACTCAGACACCAGATGGAAGTATCCTTTCTCCCAATTATTTGCAAATTGGTGATGGACATTCTAAACACCAGTGTGAGGGATAAGTCAGGATTACTATTGTTCTGGGAATCTCAGGGCAGCAGAAAACACTTGGCAGTCCCAAACACTTGCCTTATGCACAATTCTATTGAATTAATGGAAAGGAAAAGGAAAAGCTCATATCATTAGATGTTCAAATCCAGCCTCAACCATTAGTGATCTAGGTGACTCTGGGCAAGTCAACTAAATTCTGTATAATTCAGTTTCTTCTTCTGTAAAATAAGAACTATAATAGCATCTACTTCCCAGGTTATTGTGAGTCTAATGGGATATTTATATAGTACCATATAAAATTAAAACACCTTATAAATGATATTACTATAGGAAGTGTAACATTTAAAATAGTTGTATGCCATAAACTGTGGCAGTTAAAAGAGTGGGAGCCATTAACTAATAATTAAAATGGTCAGAGAGACATAAACTGTAAGATTTAAAATGGTGGAAGATATAAATTGTGATAGATATAAGAGAGGGTGAGTAAATTTGACCACTGAAAATATATTTCACTACAGTGTCTTGGTTTTTAAATCAAATATAAGGTGGTCACCAGGGAATATATTCCCAAATTATGAATATGCCCAAATCAACTGGGTTTTATAGAGAATTTAATTAATAATA
Organism: Monodelphis domestica; assembly: GCF_027887165.1. Taxonomy (NCBI): domain Eukaryota; kingdom Metazoa; phylum Chordata; class Mammalia; order Didelphimorphia; family Didelphidae; genus Monodelphis; species Monodelphis domestica. Next base: position 208,759,949 of record NC_077232.1, on the reverse strand, counting down.
CAATGAAGAATTAAAGAAAAGTGAGAGAGAAAAAAGTATAAGTATGAAGGGCCTTAAGCCAACATGGCCTAGATCTGAGTCTTAAGAGAGAGAGAATCAGTCAGTTTTTTAATCACTCACCACAAGAATTGTCTTAAGCAAGGATATCTGGGGAACAGAGTCTCCCCAGAAGGAGTTCCAGCCAGAGTCAGCCTCCCAAGGGACTTCTTCTCAAGAGATCTTCAAAGGGCCTCCTCCAAAAGGATCTATCTCCAAGGATCCTATCTCCAAGCCTCTTTTGCTCCAGAGATTCCTTTTCTTATATAGGTTTTTTTTTTCCTATGTCACCTCCCCTAAGTTCTTCCATCTACCAATCACTGTAGATGTTTTCTAAAAGACAGCCCATCTGAATTCCAGCTAAGTCGACTAATCCCCTCAGTAAATCTGAACCAGAGAAAACACAGCTGAGTCAACTAATCTCATCAAGAGAAAACCTGCCTGACCTTTATAGGTACCTAGCATCCCATTGTATCAATTCTAAAAACAGGCATGGCTCAAAGAACTCCCTGCCTCATCATAAGCATGGGTCCGACTACTTTCATTGTTTAGCAAGGAGTTTTCTCCCCTAAAGCAGTCTTAAGTACGGGTGGAGTAGAGGTCCTCCCATTTCTGATCCTGGCGAGTTCTCACATCAAAATGGGGAATGTTTCTCAGTAGGGAATTTGTTCCAATGGAGGATTCCTCAATGTGGAAATTTTTAACATTCACAAGTCTGAGAAATTTCAAGATTTACAGAAGTAAGTAAGGGTTTAAGAGGAAAAAGCCCTGAGGGATTGTATCCATATTCTCCTCTTTTCCTCTTAAAGCTAATCTCTGAAATTTACTCTATCCCTTACTTCTGACATTACTATTATTATAATCATTATTATTAGTTATTCTCATATTTCCTGCCACTGTGGGGGTGTAAGGATAATTTAGGGTGTGACCTAATCTAAATTTGATTTTTGGTTGCCAGGGGATATGCCAAATAAAATACCCAAGTCAGTTTTGAAATATATGGTAGTTTAATCAAAATATACGGAAGAAATCAAGGCCCAGAGAGAGGGAAAGGTATAGGATTTCTCTCACCCAGCCTCTCTGCAAGGAAAGTTCAATGTCCTCTGCCACAAGGTCCTTGAAGATTAGAGGCTTTCTCTAAGAGGATAATGTTTGGAAGGTAAAGGAAAGAAAAATCAGCCTAAACTCTGAGAGATCTTAGAGAAGAGCCTCCCCTGAACTAGGTTACTAGGCATCCTCCAGTATGGTATCAAGGAAAACTCATCGCTAAACCAAGACTATAGCAGCCACCATACCAAAATGCCGACACTCTCAGCAAGCTGCCGCCAGCCACCTCTCCACTGTCAAAGAGGCCCAAGAGAGGAAGTGATGCGAAATATATAGACGGTTTTACATCACTTTCCTGTGTCTCACATGTACCAATGATATCTTAGGCTTGACTTAGGACAGCCCAGGGGTCTGTCAGTTGTTTCTGATTTGTCATTTGCTAGCACAAGTCTGTCATAGGCCATCCTCCTAAATACTTAATCCTTAAGTAAGGGTGTAGACATTCCTGATTTTGTTAGACTAAGTAGGGTGGAGTAATCTGAAGTTCACAATTTCCTGATTTTTGTTAGACTAAGTAGGGTGGAGTAATCTAAAGTTCACAGGGGCAGAAATGTCAATCAATCTCTGATCAGTCAGTCTCATGTAATAACCAATTAGAAGCATCATAAAATAAAATTCCAATACCTTTCAGATTTAATACATTAGCATCACTGATCTATTCCCTTCTCCATTTGTCTTCCTAGTGCTACTCTAGTCTAGGTCTTCCCATCTGGTATAGTGGAAAAAGTATTAGATTTTAGATTTGGAGTTTCAAGGTATAGTTTAGAACATAATAGCTAGCTAGGTAGCTAGCTAGCTAACTAGATGGATGGATGGATGGATGGATGGATACATACAGACATAACTATATATATATGTGTGTGTATATATATATATATATATATATATACACACACATACACATAAGATATCAGGTAAGGCTCTATTATCCTCTTTCCACCTAGATCAATTTCTTGAAGGCAAAAATATCTTGTAGATTCTTTCACCTTATTTGGGAAGACTATATTAGAGGTGCTTTGATCAAACATGATTAACAAATCATCTCAATGCTTCTTTGAATAAGATAATACAAACTTTAAAAAGCCTGGAGGAAAACCCATTTTCTTTCAAGACTTGGCAAAAGTGCCAAGTGATTTTTGAAACCTTATTTATAAACCACATTATCCCCCATTTGCTAAGATACTTCCTTAATAAAAAAAAATCCCCAAAGCAGAAAAAAACAACAGAAAAAATGACTTGGGATCAATTTTGCTTATATTCTGTATAATAAGAGTAAGGTGGTGTAATGAAGAGAAAGGTAGTCTTAGAAAAAGGAAGCCCTGGACAGCTTCTGACATATCCTGGCTATGCCATTCTCTATCCCCCCACCCCCCAGCAAGTCCCTTAACTTCTTATTACGGTAGGCAAATCTTTCAAACTATACATTTCTAAAGAGGTGCTAGCCTGCATTAATACATAGAGTTTCTTCCCAAGGGAGATAAAGAGTGAAATCCCACATGCTCTCTCCCTGTATATTTGGCATATTGTCCTATGTATACATATTATATCCTCTAATAGAATGTGAGTTCCTTGATGTAAGAATTTATTCTGTTTTTTGCCTTTGTATGTTCAGGCATTAACATAGCACCAGACTTGAGCTCTTGGTAAATAAGAACTTAATTGATCAATTCACAGGGAGTAAATACACTGATTTTTTTTTCTCAGTGTAATTCAACAAATGTTTATAAAGCACTTATCATGTGTTGAGCACTAGAGAGAAGGGAAGTAAGAATATGCATTTATGCAATTTATCCTTGGAACAACTTTCCAAGGTATATAATAATTTTCTAAAGTTAAGATGAACAGGTTAAGTGACTTACTCAAGGTCAAATAGCTAGGGAATGTCTAAGGCTAAATTTAATGTCAAGACTTTCTGACTGTAGGTTCAGTGGTCTATCTACTGTGCTATCTAGCTGCACTTGGGTTAAAAAGATAAAAATGAAATAGTACCTAACTTCAAAGATTTTATATTCTAAGAAGGGGAAACAACATCTAGGTAGAGAAGTAAAAGCAAAATACACAAAAATGTTGGTGCAGCAGAGCACATTAAGAAATGGAGAGCTAAAGGTAGGATTTTTCTAGGATGACACTGAACTGAGGTTGGAGAGAGGCAGGGTCTTTTTATTTTAAACATTTCACAAATGGTACACCAACATGAAGGCTGTTTATTTACTGATCCTTCATTCTCATATCATTCTCATTCTTTCTTAATTGTTCATGCCCTGGACAATGTGTGTGATTCCATTTATTTTAAGCAAGTACCAAATGTATAAAAGTTTTGAGGTAAAACTAATAAAAGGATAAAGATTCAAAAGGGGGAAAAGTATGAGTTATATTTGTGATAGGAATTTTATAAAGTGACTTAGTTTTCAGAATAATTTGTATGCTTTTATTCATGAACATAGAAGGAGAACTATTAAACATGCAAAATGAGTTTGTTTTCCTTTCTTTTCAAACAACTCCTAATTCTTTGCATCAGCATATTGATTTTTTTTCTTGATGGGTCTCTCTGATAGCAATTCCAAATTCAATAAGCCAGGAGCTAAGTAAACAGCAAGAAAATGAATTGTTTCACCAGAACTCTTTTCTTAATATTGACTTCTGAGATAAAAGTTCAACTATATGAAAACAAAATAATCTATTGGAGGTAGCTGGATTTGATGGAAACAGCAATTAGCCATATTGCTGGTTGGCAAGTTATAATACCCAATAGAGTTCAGGAAACACTTAAAAAATTAAGGTCTGTTTGAAAAAGCAATTTACTTCTCATTAGAGCCAGTGGGGTAGCTTTGGTGTTAGAAGGTTTGCATTTGGTTTCCTCTGAATGCTGGTCTCCTGTGCTATGCAAAATAACAACTGGCTACACTGAACGTCCCTAAAATCATCTTCAGAAATTTTCATTCATTTGAACTCATCTTTGGCATTTCTTTTTGAGTGTTAGTGCTCTCCTCTCGCCCTCTCTCTTTTTCTTCTTAAATAGATCTGAAAGTTGGGCCTTGAAGTCTTTGTAATGTCCCTTTGTGGTTGCTAGGATCTATAGGACTTAGAGTGGCTCCATAGAGCCTACAGGTGATGGAGGTAAAGGTATCTACCAATTGATGACTACTGACTGAAAGATAATTCAAGTGTACTACTTAAGAATACATTTATAATATTAAGCTTAATTTGTGAAAGCTTAAATGATTTCTGCCTATTTTCTTTTTTTTTTTATTTAAATATATTTTATTTGATCATTTCCAAGCATTATTCGTTAAAGACATAGATCATTTTCTTTTCCTCCCCCCCACCCCCCATAGCCGACGCGTAAGTCCACTGGGCATTAGATGTTTTCTTGATTTGAACCCATTGCTTTGTTGATAGTATTTGCATTAGAGTGTTCATTTAGAGTCTATCCTCTGTCATGTCCCCTCAACCTCTGTATTCAGGCAGTTGCTTTTTCTCGGTGTTTCCACTCCCATAGTTTATCCTTTGCTTATGAATGGTGTTTTTTTTCTCCTGGATCCCTGAAAGTTGTTCAGGGACATTACACCGCCCCTAATGGAGAAGTCCATTACGTTCGATTATACCACAGTGTATTAGTCTCTGTGTACAATGTTCTCCTGGTTCTGCTCCTCTCGCTCTGCATCACTTCCTGGAGGTTGTTCCAGTCTCCATGGAACTTCTCCACTTTATTATTCCTTTTAGCACAATAGTACTCCATCACCAACATATACCACAGTTTGTTCAGCCATTTCCCAATTGATGGGCATCCCCTCGTTTTCCAGTTTTGGGCCACCACAAAGAGCGCAGCTATGAATATTTTTGTACAAGTCTTTGTGTCCATTATCTCTTTGGGGTACAGACCCAGCAGTGCTATGGCTGGGTCAAAGGGTAGATATTCTTTTGCCGCCCTTTGGGCATAGTTCCAAATTGCCCTCCAGAATGGTTGGATCAGTTCACAACTCCACCAGCAATGAATTAATGTCCCTACTTTGCCACATCCCCTCCAGCATTCATTACTTTCCTTTGCTGTTATGTTAGCCAATCTGCTAGGTGTGAGGTGATACCTCAGAGTTGTTTTGATTTGCATCTCTCTGATTATAAGAGATGTAGAACACTTCTTCATGTGCTTGTTAATAGTTTTGATTTCTTTATCTGAGAACTGCCTATCCATTTCCCTTGCCCATTTATCAATTGGAGAATGGCTTGATTTTTTGTACAATTGATTTAGCTCATTATAAATATGAGTAATTAAACCTTTGTCAGAGGTTTCTATGAAGATTTTTTCCCAATTTGTTGTTTCCCTTCTGATTTTAGTTATATTGGTTTTGTTTGTACAAAAGCTTTTTAGTTTGATGTAGTCAAAATTATTTATTTTACATTTTGTGATTCTTTCTATATCTTGCTTGGTTTTAAAGCCTTTCCCCTCCCAAAGGTCTGACATGTATACTATTCTGTGTTTACCCAATTTACTTATGGTTTCCTTCTTTATGTTTAATTCACTCACCCATTTTGAATTTATCTTGGTGTAGGGTGTGAGGTGTTGATCTATTCCTAGTCTCTCCCACACTGTCTTCCAATTTTCCCAGCAGTTTTTATCGAATACTGGATTTTTGTCCCAAAAGCTGGGATCTTTGGGTTTATCGTATACTGTCTTGCTGAGGTCGCTTTCCCCCAGTCTATTCCACTGATCTTCCTTTCTGTTTCTTAGCCAGTACCAAATTGTTTTGATGACTGCTGCTTTGTAATATAGTTTTAGGTCAGGAACTGCAAGGCCCCCATCATATGTGTTTTTTTTCATTATTTCCCTGGATATCCTTGATCTTTTGTTCTTCCAAATGAACTTTGTTATGGTTTTTTCTAAATCAGTGAAGAAGTATTTTGGTAGTTCAATGGGTATGGCACTAAATAGATAAATAAGTTTGGGTAGGATGGTCATTTTTATTATATTGGCTCGTCCTATCCATGAGCAGTTAATGTTTTTCCAATTGTTCAAGTCTAGTTTTAGTTGTGTGGCGAGTGTTTTGTAGTTGTGTTCATATAGTTCCTGTGTTTGTCTTGGGAGATAGATTCCTAGGTATTTTATTTTGTCTAAGGTGATTTTGAATGGGATTTCTCTTTCTAGTTCTTGCTGCTGAGCTGTGTTGGAGATATATAGAAAAGCTGATGATTTATGTGGGTTTATTTTGTATCCTGCAACTTTGCTAAAGTTGTTGATTATTTCAATTAGCTTTTTGGTTGAATCTCTAGGATTCTTTAAGTAGACCATCATGTCATCCGCAAAGAGTGATAACTTGGTCTCCTCCTTGCCTATTCTGATACCTTCAATTTCTTTATCTTCTCTAATTGCTACTGCTAGTGTTTCTAGTACAATGTCAAATAGTAGAGGTGATAATGGGCATCCTTGTTTCACTCCTGATCTTATTGGGAATGCATCTAGTTTATCCCCATTGCAGATGATATTAGCTGTTGGTTTTAGATATATACTGTTTATTATTTTTAGGAATGACCCTTCTATTCCTATGCTTTCTAGTGTTTTTAATAGGAATGGGTGTTGTATTTTATCAAAGGCTTTTTCTGCATCTATTGAGATAATCATGTGGTTCTTGCTAGTTTGCTTGTTGATGTGGTCAATTATGTGGATGGTTTTCCTAATGTTGAACCAGCCCTGCATCCCTGGTATGAATCCTACTTGATCATGGTGAATGATCCTTCTGATCACTTGCTGGAGTCTTTTTGCTAGTATCCTATTTAAGATTTTTGCATCTATATTCATTAGGGAGATTGGCCTATAGTTTTCTTTCTCTGTTTTTGACCTGCCTGGTTTTGGAATCAGTACCATGTTTGTGTCGTAAAAGGAGTTTGGTAGAACTCCCTCTTTGCTTATTATGTCAAATAGTTTGTATAGTATTGGGGTTAACTGTTCTCTGAATGTTTGATAGAATTCACAGGTGAATCCATCAGGCCCTGGGGATTTTTTCTTAGGAAGTTCTTTGATGGCTTGATGGATTTCAATTTCTGATATGGGATTATTTAAGAATTCTATTTCCTCTTCTGTTAGTCTAGGCAGTTTGTATTTTTGTATATATTCATCCATTTCTCCTAAATTGGTGTATTTATTGCCATATAATTGGGCAAAGTAATTTCTAATGATTGCCTTAATTTCCTCCTCATTGGAGGTGCTGTCCCCCTTTTCATCTTTAATGCTGTGAATTTGCTTTTCTTCCTTCCTTTTTTTAATTAGATTGACCAGTACTTTGTCTATTTTGTTTGTTTTTTCAAAGTACCAGCTTCTTGTCTTATTTATTAAATCAATAGTTCTATCACTTTCGATTTTATTAATTTCTCCCTTAATTTTTAGGATTTCTAATTTGGTTTTCTGCTGGGGGTTTTTAATTTGATCGCTTTCGAGTTTTTTCAATTGCATTTCCAATTGATTGATCTCTGCTCTCCCTTGTTTGTTAATATGAGCTTTCAGGGATATGAATTTGCCTCTGATTACCGCTTTGGCTGCATCCCAAAAGGTTTGAAAGGATGTTTCGCCATTGTCATTTTCCTTGATGAAATTGTTAATTGTTTCTATGATTTCTTCTTTAGCTAAACGGTTTTGGAGTATCATATTGTTTAATTTCCAATTGGTTTTAGATTTGGTTTTCCATGTACCATTACTAATCATTATTTTTATTGCCTTGTGATCTGAGAAGGCTGCATTCATTATTTCTGCTTTTTTGCATTTGTGTGCTATGTTTCTGTGACCTAATGTATGGTCAATTTTTGTGAATGTGCCATGTGGTGCTGAGAAGAAGGTGTATTCCTTTTTATCCCTATTTATTTTTCTCCATATGTCTATTAATTCTAATTTTTCTAAGATTTCATTCACTTCTTTTACCTCTTTCTTATTTATTTTTTGATTTGATTTATCTAAATTTGATAATGGTTGGTTTAAGTCTCCCACTAGTATGGTTTTATTGTCTATTTCTTCCTTCAATTCTCCTAGTTTCTCCATTAGAAATTTGGGTGCTATATTATTTGGTGCATACCTGTTGATTAATGATATTTCCTCATTGTCTAGAGTCCCTTTTAACAAAATATAATTACCTTCCCTATCCCTTTTGATCAGGTCTATTTTTGCATTGGCTTTATCAGATATCATGATTACCACTCCTGCCTTCTTTCTATCAGTTGAGGCCCAGAAGGTCTTACTCCATCCTTTAATTCTGACCTTGTGGGTGTCAACCCGCCTCATGTGTGTTTCTTGAAGACAACATATGGTAGGGTTTTGGATTCTAATCCATTCTGCTATTCGTCTACGTTTTATGGGTGAGTTCATCCCATTCACGTTCAAAGTTATGATTGTCATTTGTGGACTCCCTGGCATTTTGATTGCCTTCCCTAATTCTAACCTTTTCTTCTTCGGCTCTACCTTTTAGTCCAGTGATTTACTTTGAATCAGTCCCCCTTGTCCCCTCCCTTGATGTTTCCCTTTTTAGTCCCTCCCTTTTTGTTCCCTCCCCCTCCCCCCTCTCTTTCCCTCCCTTTTTGTTCTCCCTCTCCCCCTCCCCCCCTTGGTTTTCCCTTCTCCTTTCCCTTGTTGGGTAAGATAGAATTCAAGATCCCAATGGATCTGGATGTTTTTCCCTCTCAGAGTTGATTTCCCTGAGATTGAGGTTTAAGTAAACCCCCCCCCCCCTCTCTTCCTCTCTTTCTTATAGGAGTTTTCTTCCCCTCCCCTTCCCCTGTGAATCTTTGTGTGAGAACCATTATTCTATTTGGTCTTTCTTTACCCCCTATTTATACATTACATTTTCCCCACATATTAGTATACATAGGTTGATATAAATGTAGTCCTTATAGAAGAGAGTTTGAGTAAAAGAAGATAACATTTTTCCCCTTTCCTTAATATTTACCTTTTCAGGTATTCCTTGCTCTTTGATTTTCGGTATCAAACTTTCCACAGAGCTCTGGTCTTTTCTTTGCAAAAAGTTGGAAGTCTTCTATTTTGTTGAATGCCCATACTTTCCCTTGGAAGTATATAGTCAGTTTTGCTGGGTAGCTGATTCTTGGTTGGAGACCCAGCTCTCTTGCCTTTCTGAAGATCATGTTCCATGCCTTACGATCATTCAGCGTAGAACTTGCAAGGTCTTGTGTGACCCTGATTGGCATTCCTTTATATCTAAATTGTCTTTTTCTGGCTTCCTGTAGGATTTTTTCTTTTGTTTGATAGCTTTGGAATTTGGCAATTACATTCCTGGGAGTTGTCTTTTGGGGGTTTAGTGTAGAAGGTGTTCTGTGAGCTCTGTCAGTGGATGTATTGCCCCCTTGTTCTAGAATCTCTGGGCAATTTTCTTTGATTATATCTTGTATCACCATGTCCAGTTTGGTGTTTATTTCTGGCTTTTCTGGGAGTCCAATTATTCTTAAATTTTCTCTTCTCCCCCTGTTTTCCAGATCTATCACCTTGTCGGTGAGATATTTTATGTTCTCTTCTAATTTCTTGGTGTTTTGGCTTTGCTTTATTAGTTCTTGCTTTAAAGCCTGGTTTTCTTTTACAGTTTGGTCAAACTGGTTTTGTAGATGCATGAATTTCTTTTGCATTATTTCCCACTTTTCCTCCCAGAGGGCTTCCATCTTTTTGGTCCTTTCTGATTCAAATTCTTCATGGGTTTGTGGAGAGTTTCTATTTCCTTTGGAAGATTTTGGAGAATTTTCTTGTATATCTTCTTCTATCTGCTCTGTATTTTGTATTTTGGCTCCATAGAATGTGTCCAGAGTCGCCCCTTTCTTCTTATTTTTCTTGGTATTTTGGGGCTTCTGTGCTTCTGTGGAGTTTGTCATCTCTGAACGTGGAGGATTGGCTTTTCTTGTCTTTGTCTGGTGATCAGAGGCTTTAGTCCTGGGCAGATGGTTCTATGACTTTCCCTGGGTTAAACTGAATATGCCTCACTGGAACTGGAATGGAAGGGTCGGACCACGAGTCCACACTCTCCCCCTGGCTCGATTTCCGGAAGTTGCCTTCAGAATCCCTGGCCGTGAGGCTGTTTCGTCGGCCTGCGGGGGGATGGGCTGCCGCTTCCCCAAGCTCCGAGAGCACAGACTTTCACTGCGACTTGGATAGCAGGATCCAGCCCGTGAGGCTGTCTTGCCCGCCCTGAGGGTTGCTGTTGTTTTGACCAGCTCTCTGCAGCGGAGGCCCCAGGCAGTAACTTTCACCGGGACTGGGACTTGGGTAGAAGACCCTGAGGGTTGTTGTTGTTCCTCAGACCCTGCTCTCTGAGCCCGGCTGCGGCTTCCGGGAGCCTTGGACTCTGCGCTCCTACCCCTGAGGTCCGAGGGATCTCGGGTTCTGGCTTTTAAGGGGAGCCGTACCTTTTGAACCGGGTCCAGGTCCAGGAGGAGGGTTCCCAGGGTCTGTGCTGTTGATCGTTTTGAATTTCGGCGCCTTAGGAGCTTCTAGTTTGAGATCGGTCGGGAAGGGTTTTCCGGAGATCTGAACTTCAGCTTTCTCTAAGCCGCCATCTTAACCGGAAGTCTCTGCCTATTTTCTAATTAAATTTTTTTTTTTCCAGATTACATCAGTACAATTTTCAATAATTGTTTTCTTCCAGCATTCCCCTCCTTCCCTTTTAATCAAGATGGCAGGTAATATGATCTAGACTGTACATGCATTATCATTCAATATATATTTACATGTTTGTCATGTTATAAAAAAGACATATTGCTTTCCCTAGAGAATAATTAATAGAGGAAATAAAATAAAGAATGGCATGTTTCTGTCTATCTTCAGATTTTATCAGTTCCTTCTATAGCAACAGATAGCTTTTTTCATCATGAGATCCTTGGAGTTGCCCTGGATCCTTACATTGTTGATAAAAATATAGTCATTCTTAGTTGATAATTGTACATTGTTGATATTAATGTGTACAGTGTTCTTCTGGTTCTGCACACTTCACTTTGTATCACTTCTTATAATTCTTTCTAAGGTTTTCATGATCATCTTGTTTGCCATGTGCCTTGTCTTATGAAGTTTCTACTCTGGATTTTTCATGTTGGCCTATTTAATCTATTATCAATTTTCACTGTTGTCATAGTTTGAAGTGCCAAAATATAGACCTTCTCTCCCCAAGACCCAGGCTTGGTCTAAGTGAGGACTGATTTATAATGAAGGAAATCAGCAAAAAATACTGGAAGGTCAATGTCAACCTGGCTCAGGCTCAGCTTGAAGGATCGCGGTGAGATCTTACCTAGTACAACATCCTTCCAATATTCTCTGAGTTCATTTGAAGGATTTAGAAAGGGTCCAAACCAAAAATGTGGTCATAAGGTGGGAGTTCTTGACATTTTTGGTATCAGAGACTCCCCTGGCAGAAGTCTAATACCAAACTGTTATGAAACATGACTTACATTCATAACTGAAGAAAATGCTGAATTTCACTTAGTTATTAATCAAAACTAAGATGAATTGTTCTCTCATTCAAGTTCACAGGGCCTAGGAAATTCAATATAAATCCCTTGTCAGCACCTATCCTCAGTGAACCTGATGTCCTTTGACTGATTTATGATGGGTTCAAACTGAAAAGAATCTACCTATTTCTTCCAGATAAGGAGATATTATTTATATGGTTTTTACTTTTGGAAGCATGAAGGTATGTGGAATAATGGATGAAATGTGAGAATTAAATTATGTCTTTTCCTAACACTTACTCCTTCCTTCCCTCTCTCCTCCTTCCTTCTTTCCCTCCCTAATTTTTCTCTCTTCTTCCTTCCCTCTTTCCTCTCTCTAATCTTCTTTCCTTTCTTTCTTCCCTCACTTTTCACTCCCTCCTTTTCTTTTTCCTTTCCCTTTCTCCATATTCCTTTACTTTCTTCCATTTCTTTTCCTTACACAGACTTTTAAGTGATATTTTTCCCTCTCTTCTTCAGGGATGAAGTCTACCCTCTATTATACCTGAGTTTCTCCCCCCTCATTTAATTTAATCTCTTCTAATCTTCTTTAGTCCCCTAATTGAAGGTATTATTTTCCTTTCTTTCCTCCTTTATATACTAGTGCTATTTCATTTACTTACTTCCACCTCCTCATTGTAGCTATTCTTTCAAGGAAAGATAGTGATTTATTTTTGTGGTTATGAATTGCCTCTCATTCATAACTTATTAGTTAATTTCTTCTTTATCTTTATATAATCATTTAAATTCCCCTTAAATCTTTGGTTTTTAAGTCTTATTTATCCCCTGAAAATTCTTCCTCATTCTTTCTTTTAGCCTTTTTTCAGTTTTTAAAAATCTTTAAATATTAGTCTATATACAGATGAGGATTTAATTAATGGTTTATTCTATTATTTACTGGTAGTATTTCTGTAATTATTTATCTTTATTGTGTTTCTCTTGTTTAGGGTGTTTGTAAGTGGAAAATTCTGCTTACTTCTCCTGTTCCTTTGTTTTGCTTTTTTAAGGCATGCCTCAAATGGATAATTTGTTGAAGGCCCAATTGACTTTTCATTGATTATAAGAATTATCTTATAAAATAACTTTTCTTATTTTGATTTTCAAAATATATTATTTAACTTTTTCCTCTGATTTTTCCTCATATTTCAATACACTCATTTGGGGTAGGGATAAAAACAGTAACAACTAAGCAATAAGATTGGTGCCCAATTTTGGGGCAATAATTGAACCACAAACTGTTGTATAACATACATACATATATACATACATACATATACATATATAGAGAGAGACACACATATACATGGACACATACACATATGTGACTTCAAATAATAAAATACTAAGTACAATTTATTGATATAATTGTTATTATTTAGTAATTTTCAGTCATGTTTGAGTCTGTGACTGCTTTTGGAATTTTCTTGGCAAAGACACTGAAGTGGTTTTCCATAACTTTCTCCAGCCTATTTTTCAGATGATGAAACTGAGGCAAAGAGGGTTAAGTGATTTGCCCAGAGTCACACAGTTAGTGTCTAAAGCCAGACTTGATATTAAGAAGAGGACTTCCTTATTCTAGGCCTGGAACTCTATTCTCTCTGCTACCTTGTTGCTCTATTTGATAAGATTGCACAAATATAATAGAATGTTATTGTGTCATAAAAAAAATTCAGGGACACATGGGGAAACTTATAAGAATAGACATAGAATGAATTAAGTAGAACCATGAAAACAATAAACATAATGGTTACAGTAGTAAGCAAACAATAACAGCAAAATTATTTAGATTAAACAATTCTGTGTGAGCGTAGTGATCAATTTTGACCCTGGAGAAGTAGGATTTTATTTTGTTTAATTATGCATATTTGTTAGAATGTTTTTATTCTCTTTTTTTTTTCTAGAGGAGGGAGAGTCAAGGGAAGGAAAGAAAAAAAAATGCTTGCCAGCTGAACAGAATATTACAATAATAAGAAAGTGGTAGGTAAAAGGTAACTTAAGAATATCTAAGCATATTGTTCTAATGAGTTTTGACAGAGCTTCTATAACTTTGAGCAGATTTCTAATATCTGAGTTTTTAGAGAGCCTATGTCCTGATATTTTTCATTGAAATTCTATATTGAACAATCTGTAATTTTATTCATTTTTACCGAAAAAATATGACTTTAGTTACTGGATAAATAAATAGATAGAACCTTATGACACTTATTGTATATATAGCAAGTAAGTCTTATTCACAATTTCCATATGGAGTGTCAAAGCATACACTTATTGAAACTCTTCCCTCTTTATATACCAATAAATAAACCTTTATTGAATGCTTACCTCTGTATCATGCACTGTGCTAAGCACTAGGAATATAAAGATAGGGATGTGGAATTATTCCTGCAAACAAGTAGCTCACATTGTAATAAAATAAATTGTTGCATAGAAGATATATCCAGGATAGATAGATAGTAATCAGAAAAGGTAAGGTTTTAGTAGCTGTCAAATTGGGTGAGACTAAGAGAGGGTTTAAGAAGGGAGAGACATGAATTGAATCCTAAAAGATTCCAGGAATTCTAAGAAGATGGAGCAGAAATAAGAATTTCCAAGTATGGAAAACAATTAACAAAGGACATTGAGTAAGGGAAATAAAGAAGAAGCAGACTGGTATAGCTATATCCTAAAGATGATGGAGGAGAGGAATACATTAAAAAAAAATTGGTAGGAAGGGGTAAGAATGTGAAGTGTTTTAAAGATGAAAGGACTTCATAATTATTCCTGGAGGTAAATGTGAGTCAGTGGAGCTTATTAAGCAATATGGTTGATTTTAGGAAAATCACTTTGGCCATCTAAAGAAATTGACTGGAGTGAAAAGTTGTATCCCTTGATTTTGTTTAATAGACTCTTGATTCCTTGTAAAATCATTTATTTCTATTTGTTGGATTCTAATTTTTAAAAACTGAATTTCATCTGTGGCTATTTGGTCATCCTTTTCCTTATGGTCTGATTTTCTTTGTAGGTCATTTTTCACCTTCTTTGCCTCACTGACTCCATTGATTCATTGATTCCTTTGTTCATTGCCTGGATAGAAGCTGTCAATTCTAATTTCTTATATCTTTTTCTTTTTCTGTTTTTTACTCATATTTTCCCATTCTTTACCCCAAACCCACAAATCCAGCACATAATGAGAGCCTGTAGTCTTGCTCTCATTATGTGCTGGATTTGTGGGTTTGGGCTCTTCTGTCCTGAAGGGGCTTCTTCTTTGTTCTACTGAATGATCAGGTTATTCAGATCTTCCTCAGCTGACAGTAGAAGTTAAGATGGAGCTGGGCTTTCTGCCCTGTTATCAAAGTTGTTGCCTGTAGTTTGTTTCTGCCTTTGACCCTTGAAGCTTAGTCAGCAAGGCTCTCAGATCAGTCTATGGGGGAGGGTTTTTGAGATTCCCTTTCCTCTGAAGGCTTCTTATTTGCTCTATTGATGTTATTGAGTAAGGACAGAGTTGATCTGCAAAGCTGGCTATGCCCTGAGGCTAAAATCTCACATTGGAAGAGGGGTGGGCAAGATGGGGCATCTTGGCTGAGACTAGGCTGCCAACTCTGAGATTCTCCTCCAGATTCCTTTATGTTACCTGTGTTCAATGCCCTGAACCTGACACACCTGTGCCAGTAAGGTACTCCCTCCAGACTAGTGCCCTTGCTCAACCAGACATTCCAGCCACTGCTGGAGGCTCAGTGCTATAGGTGGGGTAGGGGTCCTGGTACCTTCCTTCTTCCTTCCCCTTAAACCCACATGTTATAGAATTCATGCTTTTTTGAGGACATACATTTTAAGTTGAGTCCATAAGGAAGATTCCCTAGTTTGGTCCTGTTATTAGATTTGGTTTTCAGTCCCCCCCTTTTAAAAAAAAAATTGAATTAGTTTATTTAGTCAATTTAGAACATTATTCCTTGGTTACAATAATTACATTATTTCCCTCCCTCCCCTCCACCAACCTTCCCACAGCCCACCCGCAATTTGATTGGATATTGATTGTGTCCTTGATCAGAACCTATTTCCAGGCTGTGGATGTTTGCACTAGGATGTTCATTTAGTCTACATTCCCAAACATGTCCCTTTGATCCATAAATTCAAGCAGTTGTTATCCTTTGGTGTTTTTACTCCCATAGTGTTTCCTCTGAATGTGGATAGTGGTTTTTCTCATAGATTCCTTCTAGTTGTTCAGGATCACTGCATTGCCACTAATGGAGAAGTCCATTACATTTGATTGTACCAAAGTATATCAGTCTCTATGTACAATGTTTTCCTGGTTCTGCTCCTCTCACTCTGAATCAATTCCTGGAGGTTGTTCCAGTCCCCATGGAATTCTTCCATTTTATTATTCCTTTGAGCACAATAGTATTCCATCACCAACATATACCACAAATTTGTTCAGCCGTTCCCCAATTGAAGGGCATCCCCTCATTTTCCAATTTTTTGCCACCTCAAAGAGTGCAGCTATGAATATTTTTGTACATGTCTTTTTCCTTATTATCTCTTTGGGGTACAAACTCAGCAGTGCTGTGGCTGGATCAAAGGGCAGACAGTCTTTTATCGCACTTTGGGCATAGTTCCAAATTGCCCTCCAGAATGATTGGATCAATTCAAAACTCCACCAGCAATGCATTAATGTCCCAACTTTGCCTCATCCCCTCCAGCATTCATTACTTTCCTTTGACGTCATGTTGGCCAATCTGCTAGATGTGAGGTGATACCTCAGAGTTGTCTTGATTTGTATCTCTCTGATTATCAGAGGTTTAGAATACTTTTTCATGTGCTTATTAATAGTTTTGATTTCATTAACTGAAAATTGCCTATTCATGTCCCTTGCTGATTTATCAGTTGGAGAATGGCTTGATTTTTTTGTACAATTGGTTTAGCTCTTTATAAATTTGAGTAATTAGACCTTTGTCAGAGGTTTTTGTAATGAAGATTGTTTCCCAATTTGTTGCTTCCCTTCTAATTTTGGATGCATTAGTTTTCTTTGTACAAAAACTTTTTAATTTGATGTAATCAAAATTATTGATTTTACATTTTCTGATTTTTTCTAGCTCTTGCTTGGTTTTAAAGTCTTTGCTTTCCTAATGATCTGACAAGTATACTATTCTGTATTTGTCTTATTTGCTTATACTTTCCTTCTTTATATTCGTGTCATTCACCCATTATAAGTTTATCTTGGTGTACGGTGTGAGATATTGATCCAAACCTAATCTCTCCCATACTATATTCCAATTTTCTGAGCAGTTATTATCAAATAGTTGGTTTTGGTCCCCAAAACTGGGATCGTTGGGATTATCATAGACTGTCCTGCTGAAGTAATTTACCCCAAGTCTATTCTACTGATCCTCCTTTCTTGTCTCTTAGCCAGTACCAAATTGTTTTGATAACCACTGCTTTATAATATAGTTTGAGATCTGGGACTGCAAGTCCTCCTTCCTTTGAATTTTTTTTTCATGATTTCCTTGAATATCCTTGATCTTTTGTTCTTCCAAATGAACTTTTTTTTTCTAATTCAGTAAAAAAATTTTATTTGGTAGTTCAATGGGTATGGCACTAAATAAATTAATTTATTTGCGTAGGATTGTCATTTTTATTATTTTAGCTCATCCAACCCATGAGCAATCAATGTTTTTCCAATTGTTTAGATCTAGTTTTAATTGTTTGGAGAGTGTTTTGTAGTTGTGTTCATATAGTTCCTATGTTTGTCTCAGCAGATAGATTCCTAAGAATTTTATATTGTCTAGGGTGATTTTAAATGGAATTTCTCTTTCTAATTCTTGCTGCTGAGATAGATTGGAGATATATAGAAATGATGATGACTTATGTGGGTTTATTTTGTAAACTGAAACTTTGCTAAAGTTGTTGATTATTTTGACTAACTTTTTGGTTGATTCTCTAGGAGACTTTAAGTAGATCATCATATCATCCAAGAAGAGTGATAACTTGGTCTGCTCATTGCCAATTTTAATGCCTTCAATTTCTTTTTCTTCTTTAATTGCTAATTCTAGTGTTTCTAGTACAATGTTAAATAATAGATGTGATAAAGGGCATCCTTGTTTCATCCTGATATTATTGGGAAGGCGTCTTGTTTATCCCCATTGCAGATGGTGTTTGCTGATGGTTTTATATATATATATATATATATATATATATATATATATATATATATACTCTTTATTATTTTTAGGAAAGGCCCTCCTATTCCTATACTTTCTAGTACTTTTCAATAGGAATGGGTGTTATATTTTATCAAAGGCTTTTTCTGCTTCTAATGAGATAATCATGTGATTTTTGTTTGGTTGCTTGTTAATATGGTCAATTATGTGGATGGTTTTCCTAATATTGAACCATCCTTGCATTCCTGGTATTCATCCATATCACCTAGATTGCCATAATTGTTGCCATATAATTGGGCATATTGGTTTTTAATGATTGCCTTAATTTCGTCTCCATTAAAGGTGAGGTCTCCCTTTTCATCTTGGATATTGTCAATTCAGTTTTCTTCTTTCCTTTATTTAATTAGGCTTACCAGTACTTTGTCTATTTTATTTGTTTTTTTTTCTCAAAGTACTAGCTTCTAGTCTTATTTATTAAATCAATAGTTCTTTGACTTTCAATTTTATTAATTTCTCCTTTGATTTTTAAGATCTCTAATTTAGTCTTCATCTGAGGATTTTTAATTCGTTCACTTTCAATTTTTTTAAATTTTCATGCCCAATTCATTGACCTCTGCCCTCCCTAATTTGTTTATATATGAACTCAAGGATATACATTTGCCCCCTGAGTACTGCTTTGGTTGTATCTCATCATTGTCATTTTCTTCAATGAAGTTATTAATTGTTTCTATGATTTGTTCTTTAACTAACCAGTTTTGGAGAATTATATTGTTTAATTTCCAATTAATTTTTTATTTACCTCTCCATGTGCCCTTACTAATTATTATTTTCATTGCATTGTGATCTGAGAAGGTTGCATTTATTATTTCTGCTCTTTTGCACTTGTTTGCAATGTTTTGATGCCCTAATACATGGTCAATTTTTGTGAATGCACCATGTGCTGCTGAAAAGAAGGTATATTCCTTTTTGTCCCTGTTTATTTTTCTCCACACATCTACTAACTCTAATTTTTCTGAGATTTCATTTAGTTCTCTTACCTCTTTCTTATTCAATTTTTGGTTTGATTTATCTAGTTCAGATAGAGGAAGGTTCAGATCTCCCACTAGTATAGTTGTTCTACCTATTTCATCCTTGAGCGCCACAATTTTCTCCTTTAGAATTTTGGATGCTATGCCATTTGGTGCATACATGTCGAGTACAGATATTTCCTCATTGTCTATACTGCCTTTTATCAGGATATAAATACTTTCCCTGTCTCTTTTAACTACATTTATTTTTACTTTGTCTTTGTCAGATATCATGATTGCGACTCCTTCCTTCTTTTTGTCAGTTGATGCCCAAACGATTTGGCTCCATCCTCTTATTTTCACCCTATGCATATCTAACTTCCTTGTGTGTTTCTTGTAGACAGCATATGGTAGGGTTTGGGATTCTATTCCACTCTGATAATCACTTGCATTTTATGGGTGAGTTCATTCCATTCACATTCAGAGTTATGATTTACTAGCTCTGTATTTCCCAGCATTTTGATTTCTACTCCTGGTCCTGTCTTTTCTTCTTTCACTATTTCCTTCTACACCAATGTTTGTTTTTAGTCAACCCCCCTAGTTCCCACCCTTATTTTACTTCCATTTTTACCCCTCCCTTCTTAATCCCAACTTTTTTTGCCTTGCAGTCTTTCTAAAACTACCCCCAAACTCTCCCTCCCTTGTACTGCTTTCCTCCCCACAAGTCCATTTGTTACCCTTCTACTCCCCTATAAGGCACAAATCTATTCTCTGCCTCAATGGATTGGGTTGTTCTTCCCTTTGTGGGTCAATTTCAATACACTTAAGAGTTGAATATTCCCTATCTCCAACCCCTTTAGCTTTCCAGTGTATTGATGTTCTCCCCCCACCTGCCATGAGCTTTATGCCATATAAATTCACCCTCTTTTTTTCTTTTCCCATTTCTTTTAGTATTAACTTCTTTTTTAGCTCTAGTTGTGTATATATATATATATATATGTGTGTGTGTGTATGCATTTATATTTATTTATACATGCATATGTCTATATAACTATTTTTGTCTAATCATTTCAATCTATAGAGTTTGTCACTGTTCCCTCTAAGTGTAATTCTTCTAGCTGCCCAGTTGAAAATAACAATTTTTAAGAATTACCAATGACCTCTTTTCTTATAGGGATACATAACATTTTAACTTATTGAATCTCTTAAAAAAAGTTTTTTTTCATTATTTTGTTTTGTTTTTTTTTCTTCCTCCCCCCTCTTTTTAAATTAACTTTTGATGATTCTCTTGAGTTCTATGCTTGGACATCAAATTTTCTGTTCAGGTCTGGTCTTTTCTTTACAAATTCTTGGAATTATCCTATTTTGTTGAATGACCATACTTTCCCCTTAAAGAATATAGTCAGTTTTGCTGGGTAGTTGATTTTTGGTTGTAGACCTAGTTCCCTTGCTTTCTGAAATATCATTTTCCATTTCTTCCGGTCCTTCAGTATGGATACAGCCAGATCCTGCATTATCCTCACTGTGGTTCTGTGGTATCTGAATGACATCTTGGCAGCTTGTAATATCTTTTCTTTGATCTGATTGTTTTTGAATTTGGCTATAACATTCCTGGGTGTGGTCAGTTGGGGATTAAATACAGAAGGTGATCTGTGGATTCTTTTAATCTCCACTTTTCCCTCTTGTTCTAGGATATGAGAGCAGTTTTCCTGAATAATTTCCTGTAGTATTATGTCCATGCTTTTTCTTTTGTCATGGTCTTCTGGTAGACCAATGATTCTTAAATTGTCTCTTCTCGAACAATTTTCTAAATTCTCTGTTTTGTGAATGAGATGTTTCATATTTTCCTCAATTTTTTCATTCTTTTTTGTTTTGTTTTGTTTTGTTTTATAGTGTCCTGCTGCCTTGTGAGATCACTTAATTCTAGTTCTTGTATTCTGGTTCTTAAAGCCTGGATTTCACCCCTGGTTTTTTGGTCATCTTCTTCTGGTCTGATTTTCTTTGGAGTTCATCTTTTATTTTCTTTACCTCATCTCTCATCTCCTTTTCTTCCTCTTTCATCTTCTTTCCCTCATCTTTCATCTTCTTTGCCTCATTTTCAAGCTGGTTGATTTTGGCTTTCAAGACACTATTTTCTTTTTTTCCAGTTGACTTATCTTTGTTTTTAAATTCTTTTCCCAATTGTCTTCAGCCTCTTTTAATTGTGTTTTGAATTCAATTTTGAGTTCTTACAAAGCCTTTATCTAATTTGCTGGGATTTCTGTTTTATTACTTTCCTCCTCCTGTGTATTGCTTGTTCTTGGTTCATTGCCTGTGCAAAAGCTGTCAGTTGTAATTTCTTTATTCTTTTTCTGTTGTTTGCTCATATTTACCCCTTCTATACTCCCTGTTTTTGTCTGTGCTCTTGCTCCTCTCATTTTTTATTTTTTGGCTTTGGGGCTCTCTGTCTGTCTCCCCTCTTGGAGCTTTGTCACATATCTCAGTGCAGCCTCTGGGGTAGGAGTGTTGGAGTTTGAGCTTCCCTGTTCTCTGGAGACTTTTGATTGGATTAAGGTCCAGAAATCAGTGAGGGAGAGGTGTTGGAGCTTGGGCTTCCCTGAGCTCTGAAGATTTTTGAAGGGATTAAGTTCAGCTGGGTTGTGTTGGATGTGTTCTGAGGCCAAAACCTCCTGGAAGGCTGGAGCAATATAGATGCTGTCAGCCCTCCTGTCCAGGTTGCCAGCTCATTGCTCCCTCTGCAGCTGCTTCCCTGCCACCTGTATTCGATGCTCTGAGCCTGGCACAGCCCTGCTCACAATGTACACCCTTCAGACAAGTGCATTTGCCTGCCCAGAAGTTCCTGCTGTTGCTGGAGGCTTTGCACTCTAGGTGGGGCATGGGGGGGGCGGGGATGGGTCCTGGGACCTTCCCTCTGCCTTCCCCCTAAGCCTGAGTTTTCCTGGATTTCAGGTTTTGATGGGGTGAACCTTTTGAATTGAGTCTAGCAGGAGGGTTCCTCAGCTCTGTCTTGTTGTTAGGTTTGATTTTCAGTCCCCTAGGATCATTCAGTTTGTAATTGGTAAGGAAGGGTTTTCAGAGGTCTAAGCTATTGTTGCTCCTAAGCCGCCATCTACACCCTGCCTCATGGTTTTCAGTCCCCTTGAAGCATTGTGTTTCTGATCAGTGAGGAAAGGTTTGCCAGAGGTCTGAGCTGTTGCTATTGCTAAGCTTCTAGTTTGACTCCGCCTCCTCTGTAACTTCAACCTGCATTTATAAACATCATATATGCTACATTGGTAGAAACTATGCCACACATCAAGAATGCAGGCTACAATACATTTTGTCTATACTGAGCTTCTGGCAAGAAATAACCGAGTGGGTATGATTTTATCTTAGTAGGTTCACTTTGTTTGGAATGAACAGATGAAAAACTTCCATTCTGCAAAGACATACCTCAAAATGTCATTTAAGAGTCACTAAATAAACTGTACTGGAATGAGATTATTAAGAGAACTGCTGCCCACAATCTCTTGGAAACAACAATGACCCATAAGAAATGTAAGAACAACTCCTGTCCCTATGCCAAATATTCAAATATCATTTTAAATGAAATGAAAAACTTTTAAACTATAGAAAAATAATAGAAGAAATAAAAACAATGTGGGAAAAGGGTGTGATGGACATTATCCCTGTTACACTGTCTGCCATTGAAGTTGTTCCAAAAATACATTTTGTTAACCTATAAAAAATGATCTTATTTTCTAATGTTTTCATCCAATTCAAAAAGCATTTACATTATTTACTGGTGTAGTAGTCTTGCAGAAAAATTATTCATATACACACACACACTTATGTGTATATATGAATAATAACAGGATGGATATGGGATTACCCCTTTTCTACCTAAATTGAAAACTATGAAAATAAGATGAAAAATAAAAAGGGGGGAAAGGCTTGAAAACTGATGTTTAAAGAGTTATCTTGGGGGCAGCTGGGTAGCTCAGTGGGTTGAGAGTCAGTCCTAGAGACGGGAGGTCCTAGGTTCAAATCTGGACTCAGACACTTCCCAGCTGTGTGACCCTGGGCAAGTACACAGTATTGACTCCAAGACAGAAGGTAAGGGTTTAAAAAAAAAGAGTTATCTCCCACAGTGAGATATGTCTAGATTTTGTTGTTATCCCAACAAGGTGATTTGTCACTGTAAGCTCACTAGGTAAACCATTTAACTTGAATTTCTATGTTAATATTTTTCATATCATCACCTGAAAAAACAGTAACAACAAACTTCCTTTCTCTCATTGGTTCCCTTGATGCTTTTGATTTGTTTTAAATTTCCTTTGGTTTCTGTTTTTAACTTCAAGTAGCTAAGGACTAGCCACATAGTGGCTTCAGGTACTGGTTGATTCTCAATGACCAGTTTTGTAGCTTCATTATCAGTGTCTTCATTAACTTGGGACTACCCTATGCCAAAGAACTCCTTTGTAACCTTTAGGGGTTTCTCCCTCAAGTACTTTGTTTTTCCTTTTCTCCAGATGGTTTGGAATTCTATTTTGGGGATTTGGAGGAAAATAAGTAGTTAATATATTAATGACCCATTTGGGTCTAGAGGAAGAAAATTTAGTACAATTTTTAAAATTTGTTGATATATCAATGTCATAACAAATTATGACATATATGTGAATGCCAATGAGGCACTCTGTCATTTTCTTTTTCCTGATTCACCAAAAGGGGAAAGTTATTTCTCAAGGATCATTGATAGTATAGTATAAATCCACCTTGTACCCCACTTAACCCTTCCTAAATTAGAGAATTTGTGGAAAAAAAAACAGAGAGAAGTTGGTGTTTTGTTCAATTTTATTTTTCACCTTCATAGATACAAAGGAAAAACTAGAATCCAACATGTGGCATTTTCTAGACTACGATGGTCCACAAGACCCCTGGAGCTCCATAGAAATTGATGTTGTATTATTTCAAGAAAGAGACATTTACTTTATTTCCCTAGAGTGATTATAAATTAGATACTTCATGTTGTTTCATTTTGGAAAAAGGAGTTCATGACACATTCCCTGAATAATTTCCAGTATCATGAGTGAATTAAAGGAACTATATCATGTATTTCCTTAACCTTTCCCACTATTTAAAAAGTTTTCTATTTCTCTCTTTTGAAATATAAATCATTGAGATAGAAGGCAAATAGTAAGGCCTAGTGGAATAATTCCACTCTAGGGATACTGAGGTAAGTGAAGCACTAAGTCATTAACCTAATTTCAGTAATATTGCTTATGCCTCCTATTGTTGAACACTATGGTAGTATCCATAAAATTGTACTTAAAATATGCCTACCAGTTGGAGAAAAGCAGATCAGTGCATAAAAGTAAGGACCTTTAAATTTGCCCTCAAATGTACGTAACATGGACTACAATGCAAGTGATTGTACTATAGAGATAAACACCCATTGTGAAAATGGAGAGCAGTACATACAAGTTGGGAACTCTCAGTCCTGAGCCCATTTTCCTGTGATGGGTGTATGGGAGAGGGGAAACCATTTAGCACAATGACTAAAATATTCTTAATAATTCACTTCCAAACAAGCATTATGGAAAAAAGGTTTGACTTTGAATTCAGAGGAAGAGGGTTCAGTTCCTCCCTGTGAACTTGAACAATTTTTCCTAATCTATAAAATGAGAAAATTGGACTAGATAGCCTGAGATTCTTTCTAGTTCCAGATTCTATTATCTATTGCCCAAGGTTATAAAGGCAGTTAGGCAGTGCAGTGAATAGAAGGCCAAGCCTGGAGTCAGGAAAAATCTTCCTGAGTTTAAATCTGATTAGGTGACTTTCTTTCTTTCTTTCTTTCTTTCTTTCTTTCTTTCTTTCTTTCTTTCTTTCTTTCTTTCTTTCTTTCTTTCTTTCTTTCTTTCTTTCTTTCTTTCTTTCTTTCTTTCTTTCTTTCTTTCTTTCTTTCTTTCTTTCTTTCTTTCTTTCTTTCTTTCTTTCTTTCTTCCTTCCTTCCTTCCTTCCTTCCTTCCTTCCTTCCTTCCTTCCTTCCTTCCTTCCTTCCTTCCTTCCTTCCTTCCTTCCTTCCGCCCTAAGAAGCTTAATGAATATAGAGATGACCTTGAATATAGGAATACAATTTTATCTCTCACATCTTTTGATTTGTAACCCTCAACTCTCTGCTAAATTTACAGACTCTTTTAAGGCTATAAGAGGCAAAGAGGAAGCTGTCCTGCATTGGCAGAGGGACTTTCTTCACTTGAAAGTTCCTTATACCAATGAAATCATGGGACTACACAGCAAAGTGAAGTACTGGATAAAGGCTTGGATATAGATTAAGGAAGAGTTAAGTTCAAATTGACCTGACACACTTATTAATTGTGTGATCCTAAGCAAGTTACTTTCACCTCACTCACCCTGCCTCAGTAAAATAATTGCACCTAATTTCCAGTTTGTTGGAATGATTACATTAGGACGTTTTTATAAAATGCTTAGCATAGTGGCTGACACATAATAGATGCTTTAAAAATACTTGCTCTTTTCCCTCTCCTTATAGCTACAAATCCCAGGCAAATCTTGACAATATGGGTACCAGAGGGTGGTGGTTAAGAGGGGGGTCATAGATAGTTGATATATCTCAAAGTCCAACCTATTTAAATTTCTTAAAACAGACTGAGCAGGAATCATAACTAAATAGAAGGGAAATGTAGAATTCCTAACTAGCCATCAATTTTAATTCCCTGCTCCAATTCCTATCCATAAAGAGATAAAAATCTCCCAGAGTCCCAATCTCCTGGGAAAGGTATCACATTTCTTAGACAACTTACACCAGTGAGATAAATTTAAATACCTGCCATAGGTAATGAGTATTCAAGTCTTAGTTCAGATTCTACCTTCTGCAAAAAGCCGTTTCTAATCACCTTTACGCTGATCCCTTTCCTATTAGATTATTGCAGATTTATCCTGTGTATATCAATCCCATGTAGGTGCTTACATATTATCTTTCCCATTAGATTGTGAGTTCCTGCTGAAGTAGGGCAGGTTTTGTCTCTTTGTATTACATACCCTTAATCTAGTTACTGGTCCATATTAGGTTTTCAATAAATGCACGTTGATGGACTTGGCTTCTAGCAATGGAATATATCTTTTTTCCTCTCCTTTTCAACTCAAGATTTGCTGTTCTTTTCTTCTGAAAGAATTCCAGATGTTCTGGGAGCCGTCAACTGTTCATGGGGCTTCTTTTTCTTTTTCAAAGGGAATTTAGTTATTCTTTTATGAGACTGATCTAGTCAATACACATGGGGGCTAATCACATTTTAAGCTCTTTTGTTAATTTGGACACTTACCAGATCTCAAAACGTCCCCTCAAGGTGCTGTGAAGACCTTTTATATGCTCACTTCCTTCCTAGTCCCCAGAAGTCCCTAACTATTCCCTCTCTATGGATCAGTTAGGTGAAATTAATTCCTTTCAACATCTTCTGTGCCACTGGCAGCTAGATGACTAGGCATATTACCTGGAAGCTTTTGGAAACCTACTTGGTAGATAGGTTTTCCTTACTTTGAATCTAAGCTAGTGATCAACATTTACATATTTCTCTTAATTCTTTCTTCTGGGCCTAAACAAAGCAACAATAATGTTTCCCCCTCTATTTGATAGTTTTCAAATTATTGAGAACTATTATTCATCCTTCCTCCTCTATGTTTTCTTCTGGTATTTGAATCCAAATGCACTAACTTCAATGTTTCCCCAGACATTACTAAAGTCTTTGATGATTTCCACACATGATACTTATAAGAAAAGATGATAATATGGAAAATGTAAAGTTGGGTAGAATTAGACTTTGTTGAATGACTAGACCCAATGTAAACATTAATGCTTCAATTTCAACTTTGAAAGGCATCTATAGTGGAGGTCCCAAATCATCTGCATTAGTCTATTCTTTTCACTTAACATATTTATTAAGGATTTCAGGGAATTTATAAACCATATACTTATCTAATTCATAGAGGCCATGAAGTTGGAAGAAATAAATAACACACTGAAAGACAAAGTCAGGCTCTAATAATATTTTGTCAGCCTAGAAGGACCAAATTTAATGGGATAATAATACAAAATCATATACTTATGTTAAAAAATCATAAGTACAAGATTGGGAAAATATAAATAAAGAACAATCTAATTTAAAATGTTCTAGAAACCTTAATGTATTTTATCTGTAGATTATCCTGAAGAGGCAACCAGAATGGAAAAATATTTACAACCTGTTATATAAGGACTTGTCAAAGGAATTTGGAATATTTTTATTAATTAATTTAGACTATTTTTCCATGGTTACATGATTCATGTTTTTCCCCAACCCTTTACTCCTCCCCCAGCTGACAAAAATTTCACTGGACTGTACATGTATCATTAATCAAAAACTATTTCCATATTATCCATATCTGTAATAGAGTGATATTTAAAGCCAAAACCCCAATCATAGGGCATATTTATTTGGGAGAAGATATCACTTAGGGAAGATAAGATTTCTATTCTCTAATACTTTTATGGTTGTCATATAAAATTATGATTAGTTTTCTTTTGCTTGGTCAAGAGAAACCACAAGAGAGTGACAATAATTGGAAGTCTTAGAACAGAGATAAATTTTGGCCTAATGTAAGGAAAAACTTCCTAGAGATTAAATATATCACAAAGTGGAATGGGTTTCTTCAGGAGGTAGTAGGATACCCTGACCTAATTGTTTTCAAGCAAAGGCTAGATAATCACTTTTCAAGAAAGCTGTAGAGACAATAGATTAGACTAGATGGCCTCTGAGAGTCTCATTCATTTAACAATATGTTGCAGAGATGAAATGACTATCTGTCTCTGTATATTTGCTCTCCATACACTTCTCCTTTTCTCCTTTACTTGCAGATCATATTCTTCAATTCGTTGACAAACTGGAGTTTAAAAATTTCTCACCTAGAATCTCCAGTTAATTAAAGTGAGTTCTAAGTGGGATTGTTAATGTTATTTTAATAATGATACGTTGTCATACTATAATGAGCAGTGAAGCATGAAATATGTTCTAAAACCTTTGATCCTCTTTCTAATTTTCATATACCTACAGTTAAGAATTGAACAGACATAATGTGTACCAAAACAAAAATATAAAAAGACTTAATTTTTAGGTAGTTTTTCATCATGTAGTAGTAATTGACAGGATACAGGAATTGTGAGTAAGAATAAGTGACTTGAATGAAGAGGCTCTATGTCAAAGCCTCCTTTTCTCATTGGTGTAATCTGGCTCAATATTGGAGTTACTGACATATGGGTACCAATGCTATTTTTTCATTCATAGACATCTTCAGCACCATTATCAACATAAGTAGTAATAGCAAGTATTTGTTGATTTCAAACTATAAATTTCCCATCACAGATAAAGAGTATAGTTGCCAAGGACTAAACCAAAATCTACCCAATCTTAGCTCAAATTATATCTTCAGTCACAGTGAAGGACCATTGAGAGAGATTACTCTTCTGATAAAGAAGGAGTTCTAAAGATGTATCACAGCTGATGGAAGATACAATCCTCAAATAGAAAATTTATATATAGAATTTCCAAGACATGGAGCATATGGTCAGACTTCAGCTTTAGGGGAAAAAATAAAAAAAAAAAACTTTTATATGTTGAGTGGAAGTTGTATTTAGATAGAGAGAGACCTGGGGCCACAAGAGTTCTATAATAGATGAGAAGTGTCAGGATCATAGACTCATACTGAAAAGAGACTTTAGGGATCATTCAATTCAATACCCTTGTTTTATAGATGCTTAAACTGAGAGCAAGGGAAGTTTGTTCATCTCCAGGTTACAACAGAAATGAAGTGATAGAGCTGGGATTTGAACCTACATTTTCTAAGTTCCAAGTCAATTCTGTCTCTATCTTACCAGATGGTGGAGAGGAAGAGGTAAAGACGGGAAATCCTTTCATTGTTTGGATTGCTTTTAACTACCAATAAGTCAATTATCATAGATCTTTACCTTTGATCATATCTATCAATGAGTCTGATCTTATAGGAATCAGAAAGCAAGACAATTTTTTTTCTTTTCCTTCCTTTCTTTTTTCCTTCCCTTCCTCCCTTAAGTAGGTAGTAGGTTCCTCTTTTTCAAACAAAGAATAGATAGCATCCTTCCTTCTTTTTCTTTTTCCTTTTGACATCACTTTCAGGGCCATTCAGCTACAAGGAACAAAATATGATATATTTGGAAGTACCCTTTTGGGCTAATTATACTTCAAATGGCCTGTCTAAGCTTTGAAGTTGCCTAATAGATCTCATTTTTATCTTACTAGAGGAAATTGTTTTATTGTCCATATCTGATTTGAGATGCAGTCCATTTTGTGACTTTTCACATTATAGTTGTATAGAAGCAATGATTGGAAGTAAGGCTATCCAGATTGTTCCTTAGCAAAGTACTTTTTGTCTATATGAAGACAGAATTGAGTAGTTATCAAGCCTTACAAAAAGTAGCCTGCCATATCTAAAATGGATGATATAAATTTAAAGGAATAAATCTGTCCTCATGTAGATTCAGGAATTCAATAAGGCACTCAGGTCTAGGAGCTGGTCGATGAAAAATGGAAGAGGAAATCTTGATGTATTCAGATATTCAGAAGCTGATAATGAGCTCATTTGGTTGTGGCCCAGAACATTTTAGATAGCAATTTTTCCAAATGTATGCTAAAGATTTTTTTTTCCATGGGCAGTGCAACTTGTCTATGTTTTGCCACTGTCTGAGGCATTTCCCATCTGAAGCCTGTTGTTTTTCATGGAGTAGACAATCTATTGAATATTAACGACAGGTGATTCCTAGCTTGTTTTTAGACTTACCTGAATTGAACGAGTATCATGCATAGAACTGTCTAGTTTATTCCAAGTTCCTTGCAAAAGGAAAGGAAAAAAAAAACGTACTGGGAATGCCAAGGATATGGTGTGCATTTATATGCAGCTTACAATCGATTTCCTATAATATAGGCATAAATACAACAATCTTGCCCCTCTCCATTAAAAAAATACTTCTGTGGATCTCTGTTGCTTTTGGAATTATTACTTAATTATTTTATTTTATTAATTCATAGAAAGCACTTCACAACTTAGATCCTGAAAAGTTTCCCAGCCATTTCATATTATTTCCCATCATATGTCCTATCTTTCAGCCACCCTGACCTTCCCAAACTCAATATTCTACCTCTCATCGCTGTGTTTTAGAGTTCATATCTTGTAGCTAGTGTAGTCTGATAGGCTTATGTAATTTAGTTTCTGTCCATCATATAGCATTTGAGAATATGTTCATGATCAAAAAAATGAATAAAAATATTTATTAAGCATCCCTAATGTGCAGAGATCTGCTTAGAGTAAGGGCCAGATGTGCCAGCACACCCTTTTTGAGAATTAGAATTGGTCCAGTGTGCTGACATAGCTGGCTCATGCTCCTATGCATGTCTCTTATGTTCCAGGCATTTGGCATGTCATGATAAGATAAACACACCCTGCCTTCAAGGAACTTATATTCTATTGGGGGAAGGGACATGTACACATATTAATATACACTAAATATATACAAATTAAATATAAGGTGTTTTAGGATTTTGTTGGGCTATGGTGGAGAGGTAGTAGCAGCTGATGGGGAAAACATTAGGAACTTGATGGTGATGGGAATCATCCACTGTTTAGTATGAAGTAAAGTTAAAAAAATTGGAGAGTCCAAAGACCTGGACTCTTCAGAAGTCCATAGAGTTTTGCCACTATCTCACTGTATATAGTCCTCTAAACTCATAGCACCTGCACCAGTGGAATAACACTCAGCCCAGGTGGCTAATTTAATCACTCAGTATGTTCTTCACTTCTGGAGTACCAATTTCCTACTTACAATAGGTTTCTCAGACAAATTACGCACCCATCCAACCAGGATAATAAAATTGCAGAACATTTATTTTCTATTTATCATCATTCTGAGGTAGGCTGATACTCTCACAAATCAAGGGGCTAAGAATGGGGAATTGGTGTCACTCATTGGCCAAGATAACCACACAGGTCCTGGGATAGCAATGGCTTATCTTTGGAGTCTGCTCCTAACTTTGGTCCTTATGAATTTTTCATCATGAAACTTTATGACTCCCCAGGTCCTCAGTTTCTTCATCTGTAAAATCAAATGGGGGTGTTAGATAACTTTTGAGGTCCCTTCTAGCTTTAAATCTTGATCCTATGGACTGCTTGTAAGTACCAAAGGAAACTTGTAGTCAGAGACCCTTCAGTATCTGACAGACTGGAGAAATTTGAATGATAAGGAGATTAAGACACCAGTGGACTTTGGACATGAATGCATTTGAAAAATGGTATGCTAATCAATGGATAACAATAGTTGGCTAATGCAATTACTTTGGGTCCTATATGTTGTGGGAAAAAATAATTGCTCTTATGATAACACCTTTAAAGCTAAAGTATTAATTTAGCATTGGTGAGCCCAAGTAGATATTAACACAGTGCTATCTTACAATTAGAAACGTCCTCCAAAATGAAATAGAATTACAATTAATATATTGGTGAATCTCTCTCCTGGATTTTACACACACACACACACACACACACACACACCACATACACACATGTGTGCACGTGGGCACACACACATGCACATTTAGTGACTTTCTTCTTCACTTATGAAATCCTTGCAATACTCAGTCATAATGGTAATACCCTAAAACTTGGATTTTCTTGAGATTAAGATAAACAACATTCACATTGAGGTTTCATTATTCACAGTGCCTGGAATATATTAAATACTATATAAAAATTTATTCTTGTTGTTTTACAGCTAATTCATGGTAAAAGAGAAGGGCAAAGTAAGAAAGAGGTAAGATAAAAGACTGTCTGCCCTTTGATCCAGCCATAGCACTGCTGGGTTTGTACCCCAAAGAGATAATAAAGAAAAAGACATATACAAAATTATTCATAACTGTGCTCTTTTTGGTGGCAAAAAATTGGAAAATGACTGGATGCCCTTCAAGGCTGAACAAATTGTGGTATCTGTTGGTGATGGAATACTATTGTGCTAAAAGGAATAATAAAGTGGAGGAATTCCATGGAGACTGGAACGACCTCCAGGAAGTGATGCAGAGTGAGAGGAGCAGAACCAGAAGAACATTGTACACAGAGACTGATACACTGTGGTACAATCGAATGTAATGGATTTCTCCATTAGTGGCAATGCAGTGATCCAGAACTATTTGGAGAGACATATGAGAAAGAACACTATCCACATCCAAAGGAAGAACCGTGGGAAAAGAAACACAGAAGAAAACAACCTCTTGATCACATGGGTTGGTGGGGATATGACTGGGAAAGTGGACTCTAAAAGATCACCCTAGTGCAAATACTAATAATAAGAAAATGGGTCTTGATTGATGGCACATGTTAAACCCTGCAGAATTGTGTGTCATATATGGGAGGGGGTGGGGGGAGCAGAGGGAAGGAACATGAGTCTTGTAAGCATGGAAAATTATTCTAAATCTTCTAATTAAATGAAATTTAAAAAATATAACTCATTTTAATTCAATACATGTTTATTGAACAGTACCAATAACTGGTACCTCTGTTATATATTAATTGTATGGCCTATTATAAGTTATTTAACTTCTCAGGACATGCAGGCACCATTCAAAGGTCAGAAATTAGAAAGTTGGTGTCAACCTACATTAATAGAGGCAACTGCTTTGTATAAGTCCAATACAGTGTTAAACTGTCAAAACCATACATTAGGTACTCTGTTAAGTATCAGAAAGAGCATGTATCTGTCTTCAAAAAGATTGTATTCTATTAAAAGAAATCTAAAATACAAAGTGGCCATTTGATTTGTTCTTCCATTGGCATATATTAAATGCAATAATATTTTAAATACATAAAAGTCAAACCAACTGTTCAACAATGTTAAGGAGAAATTTGCAACTAATCCCTATTAAAGGTGAGCTACCTGTTTTGCAATGTGCTTTCTCCAGAATGATCCTATTAAGTGGTAGTATAAGCATCATTACTCCCAACCAATTTTTTAATCAATCAACAACAATTTCTTTAGTGTCTATTATATGCCAGGCAATGTGCTACCTGCTGGAAAACAAATGAAAAAAAAAATAGTCCTTACTTTCAAGGATTTGGCATTCTATAGATGAGAACACAGTGAAGTTAAGTGACTTGTCTAAGGTCACACAAGTAGTTAATAGTGGAGTTGAGAATGAAAGTTGGGCATTTTTCCTCCGAGTAATTAAATTTACCTGACCAAAATGTTTAGATAGCATCAGCTTGGGCTGGAATGAACCCAATAAAATGAACATCAACTGCATTCTTTATAGTAAAATACCAGACGCTAAAACATATCTTGGGAATGAGATTCATATCTTTGAAGTGTGAAGATGATGTGTTAGACATGAGACTCTTTCCTGAGAGCCTTCTGAGGCTGCTCATTACTAGATGACACTGTACTACAGTAACAAAACTATTCTAATTCCCTGCCATCTGGCTCTTTTACTAACCTGTTCAGGGGACGTCCTGTTCACAATTCTTCAGACCTCATTTTCTTAAGCCTTGTCTCACAGGAAGGGGGACCACCCCTAAGGAAGGGGAGCTCTCTGTTCCATTTTGTCAGACAAGTTGGTGACAATTTAGAAACGATGAATAAGCAGAAATCACCGGGATTCACAGAGAGAGAAAATTGGAAGCAGTTTAAGCTGTTGTGTGGAGGGAAAGCCAACTACTGTGGAACTCAGATCTGGAGTTGGGAGTAGCAAGTTTCATTTCTGGAATCAAGTCAATCCTATGAGCTTCATTTCTCTCCACTGAAAGAAGGGGTTGAATGATCTGGGGTCTGTGAACTTATTTTTTAAACTATTTTGATAACAGTATGTTAATACTGTTGTTGCATTGACATACACTTATTGGAGTGAAATTCGAAGTAAAAAAAAGGTCAAATTAGTTCAAATGATGTTGGGGGAAATTCATAAATGACTCTTGTGAACCAAGCACTGCAGGGTTTGCAACTTGCTTTCTTCAAAATAATCCTATTAAGTGGGTATTCTAATTGGTTTCCTTTATAATCCTTTGCACTTATTTTATGGATTTCAAAACAGTTTTCTAAGAAATATATTTATAGGTTTCATAAGCCTCATGTAATGTCTATGACATTGAAAAAAAGTTATAACCCCCTGGACCAGAACACCCTTAGGGTCTGTTACAGGTTGTATTCTAGGCAGGGGACTCTCCCACAATGTATCTATCCTGAGAGAGAGGGCACAATCTTCCTGAAGAGAACTGCCAGGTGAACTCTATTATTTGACCTCATTTAAAAAATACCAACAGTGAAATAAATAAGTATAAACACTTTCCATATTCATTGGTTAAAAAACCATTTTGTCCTCCACTAGCCAGTCACAATGCTAGTATCTTTGAGTTGTTGGTTGTAAAGATGGGTAATATTTATAAAAAAGAAAGTGATGACTATTGTAGGAATTGCTTATTATCGTTTATTCCCACAACTGCCAAGTTGTTGGAAAAGTACTGTAGAATATATATATATATATATATATATATATATATATATATATATATAGTGTGTGTGTGTGTGTGCGTGCTTCTGTGTACGTTTGCATATATGGACATGTATGGTTACATGTGTTGGTAAAAATAAAAATGTATATCACATTCAAGCTCATAGATTTGAGGCTACATACACAGACACATATGTCATATGAAAAGTCAGTAAAAATAAAGCTAATTAAAACATTTGTATGCTGTATATGTTATAGAAAAATAAATATAAATGTAATATATAGCATGTTTATGTATAAATGTAGTTTTATGATGTTTGGTGTATTTATGATTGTTTATACACCTCTATATTTATCTGTTGACCTTTAGTTTCCTTTCTAACCCTTTATATTGGTCCATGGCATACACGCGCACACGCACACACACACACACACACACACACACACACACAAGTGAAGAGCCCCTACTCTAAGGTAAGGTTTTGCAAAGTACTTCCTTTGGGAGAAAAGTATATCACTGTCATAGAACTGTATAACTAGAGATGAAAGGAGCCTCTGACATTGCATAATTCTAAGCCTTTCACTTTAAAGATGAGGAATCTGAGATCCATAGAAGGGAGTCTGGGTTAGACAGGTAGTAAGTGATGGAGTCAGGACATGAACACAGGTTTTCTGACTCCATATCTAAGTCTCTTTCTATTACACTGCAACATAAATGCAAAATGCTGACCTAAGAAAGTTCAATGTCTCTTCAATCTTTGTTGCCATGTCAGAGTATGAATGTGTGTGCACAAACACATACATAATCACACATGCACATGTGTGAAAAACCAATAATTTAGCTTGGTAGGTAGGTAGTAAAATAATCTTGCTATAAGGGCTTAGCTTTACCTCTGCTTCTCCTCTTTATTCTCAATAATCTACATGGGAAAAGGAAGGAGCAAAGGTTTAAATTAGAGGATCATGGAATCCCAGGGTGCTTGGGAGTATGTTGGGTGAATAGCTGCTATATTGACAATGATTAGGTTTAATATATAGTAGGGAATGCTTACAGATGATAAATTGGTATATCCTTCATAGAAAACCAAGGTCTGAACCAGGAAGTTGGGTGCAAAAAAAAGTTTCAACCTATACCACTAGGTAGTTGAAAGGCACCTGTTCTGTACTAATGGATTTAGCATGGGGAAAAAAGGAAATCATATTTGATTTTTTTCTCAATCTTTGTTCTTTTCAACCTTTGACACTTGATCTGTTCTCCAATTTGGCACTTTCTCTCTGGGTTTCTGGGGTAACACTCTCTCTCTTTCTTCTCCTACTTATCTTGTGCCTCCTTCTCTGTCTCCTTTGCAGGAACTCTGGCTAGTTAATACTTTCTAACTGTCGATGTCCCTCATGGCTCTGTCCTGGAACCCCTTTTCTTATCCGTCTGGACTCCACTTTGTGAGCTCATCAGCTCCTATGGATTTAATTACCATATCTATGTTGATAGTCCCCAGATCTATTTATCTTGCCCCCAACTCTCTACTAACTTCCTGTCGGACATCAAGCCAGTTGTCAGACATATAAATCTAACACATATATATCTCCCCCCAAATTTTACGTATAATTATACTTTATCTGTTTGAGTGGTATTCCTTCAGCATAATATTAGCACCTTGAGTTCTTGGAGTTTTTTTTTTCTGTTTTGTTTCTATATTCCTGGAACCTAGTGTTGTGTCTTCCCTACAGGATGCATTTACTAAAGGATTGTAGGATTGATTTAGATTGGCTTAAATTGGCATTGGGGTTTGAACCTTAGACATATGACTATAAATACAATCATATTTTTCTACTCTTACATTCCATGGAGATATTCAGATTGTTTTTTTTTTTTTAGAGACTTAGACAATTATCTAATTAGTCTGATTAGTCCAAACTGGATAAATTGGGTCCAAGTCTTCCCTTTACTCTTAGCTGTGGATGTCCATGTTCAGTTATTCATAGTGCTCAATATTCACTTTGTGCTGTGTAGACACAGGCTAAATGTTTGTAATCACCGTAGGGTTGATGAGACCAAGCAGTCCTGACCCAGAGAAGCATCCTGCCAGATGCTAAGTGTCTGTCACACTTCTGAGAGCAGTAAGAAGAGAGGAGAACTGGGAAATTCTGAGAGAAGGAATAAAATGTATGAAATAACACAGTTAGGGTGAAGAAGCACATATAATGAGAACTGCTCTTTTAAAAAAAAGAATTATAATGAAAATGAATTTCCCATAATTGTGATAAATTAACAGTGTTAACAGTTTTCTTTTTAATATATCCCATTGAGCTGTGCACTTCTCAATACTAATTGTCTCTGAACCTGTACAAAGAGGGCTAATGGGATGAAGCTCAAAGAGCCACATTGCATTTGTCTCCTTAAATTCAAGGCCAAGTTGATCTGATGAAAGGAATGGTTTTATTAGAGATGTAACAAAGACAGGGTTTTCAGAAGCCTTCAGAGTAAGGCTGCCTTGACATGTTCAGGGTCCTGCCCTTGCTCCAATTTCCTTGGCTTGGCAGTCAGGGAGCAGCTAGGGCTCCATTTCTGGCAGAGCAGAGGACATTATTTGTAAAAGGTACTTCAAATGTTTATCATTGTGTTTTTACTATGACTGCCACTCTCATATTCCCCCAGCCCCCAATCCTCTCTTAAAACAAAGAAGAGCACCTAAGTAAAACAGACACAGTATAAATTGGTGAATAACATAGACAAGAATCTGTACCCATCATCCACCCAGCCTCACTACTGAGATAAGATGTGAGCGCTTCTTCATTTGTTCCTAAAAGCTATTTACTCCCAAACATACTCAGTGGCACACAAATGCACTCCCACACTAGCAAGGGGCACAGCCCAAACCTATCCCACTATTAAGAAAAAGACATTAAATGGTTTCCTCTAATCTTTTCTTTTATAGCTTTAGTTCTGTTTAGTTTAATGTCTTACACAAATAGCTATTATTTTGTTGAAAGTAATAATAGTAATTAGTACTGTGGAGGACATTTCAGTGGCAGATTAAAGGTTTGTAAAAAGCTTGACAAATTTCATTATGTTATGGGTAGCGCTCAGAGAGGAAATTACCAGGGCAGATAATTCCTGATTCCTAGACAGTTGCCTGGGGAGCTAAGAAATTAGTGACTGGCCCAAAGTCACACAACCACTTTGTGTTAGGGATAGGATTTGAATATAGACATTCCTGATTCTGAGAATCTTCCTAGAGGACAAAACTAGAAGAAATGTACGGAAGACCTAAGGGAGCAGATTTTAGCTTAAAATAAGAAAATGCTTTGTAACAAATCAAATTGTCCAAGACAGAAATGGCTGGTTTAGAAAGTAAAAAGTGTCATTGGAAAATGCCTTGCTGCAAAGTATGGCTATATCAGTTTTTATATTACACATAAACCTATTGCAAGCTCCCCCTCTTTCCCAATCTCACACTTTAAATAATCCAATACTTTCATAAATTATCTCCTCCTCTATTCCAGTCTTATAAAGTGATATAATCCTTCTCTGGCCCAAATCAATGCACTTACTTGTATGCTATTTCCTATGATGCTTTCATCTTAGATCACCCCCTCTCTTGCAAATTTACAAGTTCTTTTTTTATTGTGTAGTTTCTTCCCTATTACCCTACTCATGTCAAATCAGTAAGCATTCATTAAGCACCAGCTATGCACACCATGCTCATTTTTGAGGATGCAAGGAAAGGCAAAGAAATAAAAACAATCAAGTAAAAACCATTCCTGCTATCAAGGAGTTCACAGGCTAAATTCACAAACCTGGAATTATCCTTGACTTTTCAATCTTCCTTACCCTCCCTATTGAACCAATGGCTAAAGTCTTTTGGATTCTGCTCCAATATTTCTTAAGCCTACCCTCTTCTTTTAATTTAAGCATTCACCATGTCTCAGTTTCAGGTTGCCTGAGCTCCATGCTCTCTTTCCCCTCTATAATCCATTCTCCATGTTGCTATCAAATTATATCTAAACTAGAGGATGTCCATTTGATCTTGCAATTTCTCCTGCTCAAACAACTTCAGTGACCCCAATTGCTTCAAATAGAGGGTGCAAATTCTTTTATTTGAAATTTAAAGAATTTTACAGCTAGACTTCACTCTCTTTCTGGGTTTATTAAGCATATTATCCTTTAGCAGAACTGGCTTACCTGCTCTCTTGTTAACTATGAGCTCCATGCAATGCTTATTTCATAATTCCCCAAATTCAAGAGGATGATTTCTCCAATTCTTGTTAACCCACCCCCTGAAAATACTTGTATATTTAATTATATACCTCCTAGGTTTATCTGTGAATGTGTCTGAATCCCCAAGTAAGTTGTCATTTTCTCCAGAGGAGAGAGCATCTTACTGCACTTTTCAGTTTCTATACATCTAGTGCTAAACATGTTGTCTGAATAGTAGTAACTAGATCAAGAATAAATTTCTTGATTGATTGACTATAAGAGGAATACATATTTCAGGCATGATTTGATCTAGATCAGAGATAAATAAACTAGGACCCATTGTCCAACCTGCCTATTTTTGAATGGCCTGACAGCCTTGTAGGCTGTATGGAAATAGGCAGTGAACTAGATTTACATGAAAGCTCTTGATTTCTGATAACTAGTCTCTAGATTATTTTGAAGATTACTTTTAATTCAGAGATTCTGTGATACAACGAAATGTTTGGGTTTTTTTTTTTTATATACCTGACTTTCACCTTCAAGCTCCAGATCAAGGGCTTTTTAACTCAGGTGCTTAGCCCGGGAACTTATTTAAAATATGTATTAAACACACATATATATGTAACATACATATATATTGATATATTCAGATACATAATTGTATAACATGTCAATAGATACATACATACATGTGTATACATTTGTATAAAAGATATGTTTAGATATATGTATATGGAAATACATGCAAACATAAATACACATGCATATGAACACTACATATTCAATAAAATTGGTTTCCTTTGTAATTATATGCATTTTATATCTTTTAAAATATTATTCAGAGAGGGGGTCCATAAGATTTAATGAACTTCCAATGGGATCTGTGATATAAAAATGTCTAAGAAACTCTTTTTAAAAATGAAGGGGAAATTAATTAATAAAATGAGAAAGATCAACCCAAAATAAGCAAAGCTAGGTTTTGAGTTTTTTTCTGACTTTTCCAAAAGTTTATATCCTCATTCGATCTCATCTTTGAAATCTAGTATTACTTTTTCAACCAATTTTCTCTATTGGCAATAAAATTCTGAGCTACGGCTTGCCCTGAATCCAAATTGTCAGCTTTCAACTCATCTGGCACTTGTTTTACTTTCCTTTCATTCTGACCAGTTTCTGTTCTGCATCTGAGAAAACCCTTGATTTCATTGCACAAACAGCCTGCATGAAAGTGATACGATACGTAGGCATCTTTTTCCCCTCTCTCTTAAAGTACCTTTTGCATTGCTCAAATTGCCCTCTGTTGTATAATGGAAGTAATATAAAGTCACATCCATTCTAAAAACTGCCATTCTATATAGATAATGTTCATGTTTATTACACGTTTAAGGAAAAGAGAAAGTGGAGTTTCAAGGCAATGATAGCATCTGCAAACAATCACAAAGTAAATCTATTTCACTGTACATATCTTTTGAAAGGTATGGTGATTACTAGATATTACTGACTCACAGGATCATAAGGCTTAGAATTATAGCTTATCAACAGAGTTCCAAAACTGAAAGCCAAGATGGGATGGCCTACAACTGAACAAAATAGGACAGCAAAATTAGCTCTGGACGATGGTGCTTTGGCTACTGTTCACCTACTCAGAGAGTAGCTCTTTACTCTTAGAATTTTATGGCTGGTTTTTTGGCTTTGTGTTGGTTGCAAATATATTAAAGTTCAACTAAAGGGAAAAATCAGTCTACTTTCATCTCAGTTCAGTGTTTCTATTTTAGTCTAAATTAGACTCCTCCCCAAATTTGGGAATGAGGTAAAGAAGGCAATTATTAACCAAAAAAAAAAAAGCTTGACTTACAATAATGTGAATATATTTTATACCCATTAGAACTTATTAGAAGGACACAAGAACCTTACTATATGACATTCCTCCACATCACTCAGGTGAGCTAATTTATTTTTTATGAATCAGATTCATAATGAAATTGTGAAGCATGTTTCCTTATAATGAATACTTTTATCACAATATTTCTTTGTGTTTGTAAAATAGGTTGGCTTGGAAAATACTATTTTGTAACCTTGAAAGACATCAGGAGTTATCCTGATATTTGGCACTAATAAATTTAGAAAGTTTTTCTGCCCTTGGACAAAACCTCTCTAGTCTTCCTGATGTATAAAAAGTGTGGGAACAAGAGTTTGGACTTAACAATAGAAGACAAATTTGAATTTCTGCTTTACCACTTTCTAGTTGTATAATTATAAAGAAAACCACACACTCTCTCTTATTCTGAATTACAAAAGGGATGATATTTTAATTTCTTCTTTTAAATTTTACTTTGCTACCTTTTGGAATCATAAATTTAGAACTGCAAGTGAACTTAGAAGCCAAGTCCAATGCTACCTCTTCCATTTTTCAGGTAAGAAAACTGAGAAATAGAGAAGACAAGTGACTAATTGAGTAAGCATCTATGGCAGGATTTCAGCCTATGTCCTTCCTACTCCAAGACCAGAATACTATTCACCATGCCATGCTGCCTCTTCTCTCATGCATCATTGTGGAATGGAAGTGATATTAGGTCATCAAAAATTGTCTTTGGAGCACAAACTTAGGCAGGTCAAGATCAAATGATTTTGAGCTTGGCTTCAGTGATTAATTGTCACTTGCAGACCAGTTGAACTAAGATTGGTTAGCCCAGCACAAAGAGGCCCATCGCCAGATGAAGATGATGATGATGATGATGATGATGATGATGATGATGCTAGTGAAAAATTTTCCCAAATCTATTAATAAAACCATTCTGAGGAAAAGAAATAATTTTCTGCAGTTGTGGTAGTAAAAACATAGAGACTTTTGAGATATGGAAGTAAAACTTTGTCTATTTAATGGGTTGGGTATTTTCCTTCTTTTTCTTTTTTATTTAAAAATTATTTTCTGACATTATCTTCTCTCTTAGAAATGATACTAATATTGGTTCCAAGACAGAAAGCATTAAGAATTTGGCAATTGGGATTAAGCGACTTACAAAGGGTCACACAATTAGGAAGTATCTGAGTTTAGATTTGAACTCAGGACATTGTCTCCAGGCCTGGCTCTCTGTCTACTGAGTCATCTAGCTACAATTTTTTCCAAACTATAAAACGACAGTTAGTGGCTAATAATAAGTAACATCAATTTAGAACTTTAGGATTTTTGAGGCACTTCACATATATTGATTGCTTCATTTAGTTACATTAAGACACCTCTTTTATGTCACCTAGTACATATCATAGCTTCATATCAGTACAAAGATTTTCAATAAATATTTTCTTGCTTGGTTGAGTTAATGTGAAATGTCAGTACTAAGAAGACTGCACTGAAAAGAAAGCCCATTCCTGGACTATGTGGCTGGGCTATCTCCAATTTCACAAGGGCAGTTTCAATTCACTCTACATCACTGAGACAGTCGTTCCCCTGGTCAGTATTCTGACTTTTATTGAAAAGAGAGTACAATTTCTAATTCTCTAGGTTTGGGGTCTCAGAGTTCTCAGACTCTTCATACGATAACCTTTATATGAAGTATTCAAACGTTCCATTACCTTTTTTAATTTAAAAATTATGCCGAGCTGTGATGGAACCATTATTGGGCACATATCCTGAGCACATCAAAAGGCAAAAAGAACAGCCCACATACATCAAAATGTTAATGGCAGCCCTTTTGGGGCTAACAATAACAACAGCAACTAGCAAAAATTCAGGAAATAAATAGGCAACTAATGAGAAAGCAATTGGAAAAATTATTGTATATGAATGCAACTAAATATTATTACTTTGTAAGGACCCATAAATATGCGGAGTTCAAAGAAGAATGATGGGGCTTGTGTGCATTTATTCAGTGACATAAGCAAAACCAGAAAAACAACATACACAGTGACTCTAAAATGTAAACTGATGTAATTGGAAGAATTGACATACTGGATTAATAAATGATTCTATTGTACAATAATGTAATGGAAAAAAAGCACACTAAAAGGAAGTCAAAGTATGAGTAATCATCGTGACCTATTTTGCTCCTGAAGAATAGATGTCAAATGACAGAACCCTCTTTTTAGGAGAGAGGTGCAGAGTCTAAGTGCAGTAGAGAGTATTGCATTTATTTCATATGCCATTACTGTGTCTATTCATTTTCTCTAATACTTAAGAAAGCTTAATGGGATTGGAGATGGGTGCAATGCATATAGAAATGACTTTAATGGAAACAAAGTAGATCTCTATGCAGAGTTTGCCCTTACCCTTGGCTAAAGAAATATTGCCATATTTCTATATACTTATGGGTATGTCTTGCAATCTTCATAGATGTCTTTGTTCTCAGGCATTTTTGTTAGAACATGGTCTTGTTAACTGGAAAACTATATATCTTTTTTTTTTCCTTTTGTGTTTGCTTATGGACACATTTTAGCACAATATGGGCACAAAATAAGAATTTCCCCATGGATTTGACTTACAACCACAGTGACTTTCAGGCTTAGCTTGAGCCTCTGATTATGCCAGAATATGATGGGGAGAGGCAATTAAGTTGGAGGTACCTAGTTCATTTCGTTAGGGATGGTAGAAGTCAGCCTCATGTAGTATAGATAGCACTTGGACAAGAGCCAGGAGACCTAGGATTTAGTTTAAGTCATTCCATTACTAGTCATGTGGCTTTGGGCAACCCCCTTCATGTCTTTGGATCTTAATTAGAAGATGGGATTAGATTGCTCCAGGGTCCTTTCTACTTCTAGATGCTCTCACTCTTACCTTCAAAATGATTGAGTTGGTACCAAATACTCACCCAATTAGTCGCATCAAGATATGTCTTTACCTTGAGAGTTTTATTGAAACTCCCTCCCTAAACAAGGTAAACTTGAAATCTGTATATATAGCTGAATATATTAGTGAACATGAATGAAGGTTAAACCATATGGTTCAGGTTAAAATGCAATAAATTGGGAGTCAGGAGGCTTGGATTCTAGTCCTGTCACTTTTACAGATCAATTGTGAGACATTGATTAAACCTTTACTTCTCTGGTTTTATCTGTAATATGAATGGATTAAACAAAATCACCTCTCCTGTCCTTTTAAGTGGTAATAATACTCTATGGTTCTCTGTCTCAGAAATGTTGCTTCAGCAATTTTGTAACTATTAGTGCGTATCATTTTGACATGCAATGCATCTCACGAAGAACAGACAGCTTCAAGCACTAGTCTACTGCTGTCACTAGAGGTCAGTCACTGTTTTGATAGTGTTGTCTTGAAAACCTGAAAAGAACTTTTACTTACTGTAAAGAAAGCAGGGATACTAGATAAAAAAAAAATCTTTAGACTTTTTCTTGATGGAAGAATCTTAAGTCAATTATTAGAAATCTGTTTGGGGCACTAAAAATGTAGGAAAATGCACAAAGATGGATTATAGCAATAATAATTATGCCAAAAATTAAAATGGAAAACTATAAGAAAATAAAGATTGTACTAGGGGGCAACAAGGTGGTTTAGTGAATTGAGAGCCAAGTCTAGAGATAGGAGGTTCTGGTTTCAAA
Organism: Monodelphis domestica; assembly: GCF_027887165.1. Lineage (NCBI taxonomy): Eukaryota > Metazoa > Chordata > Mammalia > Didelphimorphia > Didelphidae > Monodelphis > Monodelphis domestica. Next base: position 208,715,911 of record NC_077232.1, on the reverse strand, counting down.
AGCAACCTCAGACACTTCTTAGCTGTGTTGCACTGGACAAACTTCTTACAAACCCCCCCCGCCAGGACTGGCCCTTACCACTCTCCTGATGTGGAACCCCCAATGGAGGGACACCTCCTCATTTTCCCATTTTTGCCACCTCAATATTTTTGTACAAACATTTTTGTTTTCACTCTTTAGGGTAAAAACACAGCAGTGGCATAGCATGATCAAAGGCTATGCAATCTTTTAAAACCCTTTGGAGCATGCAGTAATTTCAAACAATATTAAGTACAACAACAAAATACTCCAGAACAGCCAAAAACAATAAAAATATTTATGAAGAGATTACTATATAGAGATTACTGAGCTAGACAATGAGGAAAATTGAAAATTTACCTAAGATAAGAACTCTATCTTCACAAAATTTATAAACTAGTAGGAATATAAAAAGGCAGTATGATAGAGTGGGGCAGAGAGGATTAACTCTGAACTCAGAACTGGACTTGGAACTCTCTCTAAGATCTTTGACAAGACCTTTATCTCTGTAGGCTTCAGTTTCCTCATGTATGAAATGAAAAGGTTCGACTGGATGGCCTCTTACAATTATCTAGTTCTAAATCTATGAATATACAAAACATACAGGACAGCAACAGAGGGGAAAATTATATGGTGCCACAGGACTATGGCCCTCACCAACTAGGGCATTCAGAGAAGCCTGAAGCACATTTAAGAAAAGAGTCATTAGAGTTGAGTTTGGGAATTGGGTGATTATAATCTTAAAGGAATTGTCTACATCAATTATGGTATTCCTGAGGGCGATGGCAAAGCATGGGGCAGAGAAGAAATCTGGTATTAAAATTCTTGCAAAGTTCAGGAAAATGGCTTCCTGGGTCCTTGATGACAGTAGTAGATATAAGGTATAATGGAAAGCCCTTTGAAAAAGGAATCTGATGATATAGTACAAGTCTTAGCTCTGTCAATTATCAGCAAGGTAACCCTTCAACAAATTCCTCTCCCTTTCTTCCCTATATTAAACCAGTTACTAATTATTCTGGATGCTATATATCTATAATATTAATATTTCTTGTATCTTCCTTCTCCTTTATGTTGCTGTGAGGTTTTTAAAATTATAATGGATGAAATTGGGGGAAACATAAATAATAAAACAATATTATATATATATATGTATATATATATATATATGTCTTTCTCTAAGAGAAAATCTTCAAAAACAATTACCATTTTTAGGTTGTCTGCTCATGTTTGATGAGACTTCAAAGGTCTGGTGACCAATTTTTAAAACCTACATTGCTAAGTCATAAATTGACCATGCCTGATTTAGCATAACTATGTAAAATCAATCTGTGAAAATTGACTTTACTTCCAGCATTTGGAAGAGTCGTAAAATTAAGACAAAGGTTCCGCCTTTGGGCCTTTGAATATGAAGATGATTCTACCAACAGGTTTTCATTAGGAAGGCCTCTTTTTAGTTTTATAGCAGTAGTTATGGGTTGTAATGAACCATTTTTACTGTCTCGACCAGTGGCCATTAAGATCAACAATATGCATTTGGGAATTAAAGGCTGAAATTCTTAGGACCACTGCCCAATGTCACAATTTTAGGTTTCCCTGAATAGACAACTTCAGAGGTGGACATCAAGGTTTAGAAGCTGTTGACAAATTTGGGATCCTTTCCCATGACAAAGCATATACTTTCAATAAAGCCTGAAAAAAGATAACCAAAGCATTCTAACACTATCTACCTTTTACCATAGTCACACTCTAAGCAGTCATTACTCTTTCTTCTACTGATAAAAATTACAATCTCTCTATAACCAGTCTTTGATAGTTTGCTGGGATCTGGCAGCCATGCCATCTCTCACTGTGATAAAATATTAGAATGGTGCTTTAAAAGAGGATATGCAGTGTAATTTGAAAACATAAAACACTTTCTATTGATCTCTATCTCTCTCAGTTGTTGAATTCACTCCCTAAACACATTTCACTTAAATGTCCAGGTTTTCATACTCAGTACAACAGACACCAGACCCATCCTTTCACCTAAATCACTTTTTTCTCATTCCCTGGGTTTGATCATTCTTTGAGGTCAATCCCCCAACCTCCAAATATATCAATACCAGCTCTGAGACCACTTCATATACGTGTTTCATTAAATATTTAATTGGAATATCTATTTCTTTCTTTTATTCCCTCTTGGTCAACTGTGTCCCAAGACTAAACATATCACTACTGATAACATGGGCTTTCTCTATTTGAATTCTGAACAAGACATCCTCAATTCTGAGGGAAATATCTCCTCTCAGTATGCGTATTGTACCTTGCTCAATATTAATAACCAATTGGTCACCAAATCAATTAATCAAGAAGAATTTATCAAGTTCATCATATGTGTCATGTACTTTGTTAGATATCATAAAGGTAAAAATGAAATAGTTCTTGCCTTCAAGTATTTTATGTTGTCCTCAGGGAAACACAGAATATGCATAATATTATTTATTATATATGGATGAAATAAATGCAAAACAATTGGATGAAAGATACTAGTAGCCAGATCACTAAAAAATGATTGATATGAGCTTTCAAAGAAAGTTGTAATTCTGGGAAGGAGAAGGGATAAGGAAAGATCACTTTTCTTTCTGGCAAAAGAAAGTTAAGTTCTTTGAGGACAGGAATGGCATTTTGCATCTTTTTTTTTTAACTTCCCAGTGTTTATCATTGTGTCTGACACATAGTAGCAGACACTTAATGGATGTTTGTTAATTGATTGAATATATAAAGAGATGTCAGCCTGAATAGAAGCAAAGAGATAGGAGAAAGAATGTAATATGTGACGAACAAGATAGTTTGGCAATTTGTGAAAAAGAATAAGATAAAATATGGCTGGGAATATAGGGCAGAATCAGTTTTTAGAGCTTTTTTTGTTATTGTTATGCAGACTCATACATTCTCTAACATCCAGATTGTTAGTCAATCAGTTCTTTCCTAAGATTTCCATGTTCTTTTTTCATTTACTGGAGACTTGGAGCCATTCCAATTCAAATCAGATCTTGTGAGGGTTTATCATCATTAGAGTACCAAATGCTACCACCACAGAGAATGTCAGGGCTCTGAGATTTTGATCATTCCAAAAGACATATGAACTGGGCTCATCAAACTCCTCAGCTGCCCTCTCTCCTCCTCTGAACTCTCTTCCCCCTGCTTCCACAGGACTGGGTTTAGTACTCAAACATGAAAGCTTGGAGGCTGCTGCTCTTTGTCCTGGTCACAAGCTGAATAACCCCTACTGAACTGAGCTCACTGACAAATGAATTATGTCTTTAACCCCCTCCCTGAGTACTAAAGGAACAATTTCTTTCCTAAACCTACTGAGGAGTCTGTGCCTTGACATAGCCACAGAAATGTGAGTATTGAGTTACCACTCTCAGACCCAGGCACTATCTCACAGCTTGACCTAGAAAACAGACTAATTAACTCACAGCTATTGATAGCAGACAAATCCACTGAAAGATCATATCAAAGATACATTCATATTTTAAACTTCCTACAGTCACAAACTCTACACATTCATGATTATTAACCTTCTAACATTTTGAAATCATCATGATACATTACAATTTTTTGTTGGAATACCTATTTCTTCTTGTAAGTGAAATTACATTGAAATGTTTACTGCAGTTTTACTCAATTCACCAAGGACAGGGTTAACCTCACTTTCTCTGTCACCATTTCAAGCATCAGGGGATAAATATGATCCTACTTATATTCTGTTTGAGCAATCACTAATGCGATAACAGCTGGGAGACTACTTTAGCATTGCTCAACTCTAAAACTTACATGTCAAAACCTGTCAAAGGGACTGAAACCAATCAATTCCATAAAGAATCTGAAATGATCCCCCAAAGCAATCCAACATGCATGTTGATGTTCCATGACTTTAATCAGAAAGTGGACACAAGGGAGAACAATAACAGCTATGCATTAAAAAAGGATTCAGAATGAAGAAAATTGATGAGGCCAAAGCCTTGGAGGCTCCACAGAAGACTCATAATTATATAAATTAATGTTTCACAGAGAAAGTTAGAAGGTGCTAAAGTATAATAACTGGCATATATCTACATACCTTTCTTGAGGTTTTAAATGTACTTTATATCATTTCATTTCATCCCCTCAAGAAAATTTTGTGAAATCTACACTATAATTATATTTAGCTTTAGTTTACACATAAGAGTATTTCCATAATCCTTCATTTCTATGATGTTTGTATCTGAGAATCAATTTGACTCTTCTTAAAGAATTTATTTAAAAAATTTGTGTGCTAAATACTGGGAATAAAAAATCTATTATCTATCTGAGCCATGAGAGGAGTAATTCTCACTCCAAAGAGAAAGAAAGACTGTTATCTGCCCTAAAAGAACTTACATATTAATGGGCAAAGCCAGTATATAAAGAGGAGCTGAAAAGGAGAACATATGAGGCAGTACTTGGGAGATATCTAGGTATAGAAACTCAGAAACAGTGGTTTGAATGACCTGGACATTTCTTTAAGATTGAGGTTCACAGAGGTAATGACCATTCAAAGGAAGAAGGCCATGGGGAGAGGCATTGCTAAAGATGAGGAGTCTACTAGGGAATAAATGGTACAGACAGAAGAGGACAATGAAAGCAAAGGAAACACACCCAAAGTCTAAAAGAAAAATATGTATTGGACCAGATTTTGGAAGAAAATTACTTCAAAACCCAATTAAGAGAGGCAGAGGAAAAGTGGGAAGGAGAAAGTAAAGTGATGCAAGGAGAAAGGAAAGTGATGCAAGAAGAAATGAAAGTAATGTAAGAAGAAATGGGTCAATTGAAAAAAGGAGAACCAAAAACTGAAAGAGGAAAATAAGGACTTAAAAGTCAGAATTGACCAGCTACAAATGAATTCTCATTTCATGAAAAATAAAGTAAAAATGAAGCAAAATCAAAGGAATGAAAAAAATAGAGGAAACATGAAACATGTTTTTGAAAAAGAAAAACTGACCTAGAAAACAGATCTAGGAGAAACAATTTGAGAATTACTGACCTACCTGAAATCCATGATCAAGAAAAAACCTTGGATATCATATTACAAAAATCATATTACAAAAAATTGTCAAAGATAAATTCCCATAGATATTCAAACAAGAAAATAAAATTGAAATTGAAATAATTCACAGATTACCTCCAGAAAGAAATCCTCAAATGACAACTTCCAGGAAAATAATAGCTAAGTTCAAAAGTCACCAAGCCAAAGAAAAAAATACTTCAAGTAGTCAGAAAGAAACCATTCAAATACAATGGAGCTACAATCAGGATCACATAGGACCTCCTGGCTTCTACATTAAAGGATCAAAAGGCATGGGATATGAAATTCATGAAGGCAAAACTCCCTCTCTTGACAGAGATGACCAACCAGAATATAAATTATATGCCTAGAGAATTGAAGAGCATTGTGATTTAAGGGATTTTTCTGCAATCAGAAAGTAAATGTCAAAGGACATGAAGACAGATCTTTCTAATCCTAATACCTTTCATCTATATACTATACAATTTTGACCCAAATTCAATGCTTTAAACCTTAACAAATTTGTAGAAATAACATATAAAGTAAGATGTTAGAACTTATTTAGTCCAGAAGGATTTATGAAATTTCTTCTATGTACTAGGAACCTTTTTACTAGAATCCTGGGATAAAAATTAAAAAAAAAAACGTTTCTGGTATAAGGGCATTTATAATCTATAAGGGAGTCATCATGTGTGCATGTATGTATAAAGACAAATGTAGATAAATACATATATGTATATAATGTATAGTGTATATATCCTTATAGATGATTACATGCACATTGCAGGTGTGCATGAATACATATAATTTACAGTGAATATAAATATATTATTTGTACATATAAATGTAACATATGAACATATGCATGTGATGTATGATGAATACATATAAATTATAATGTGTATATATATGTGTGTGATTACATAATATATTATATACACATATGCATACTTTACAAAGGCTTTATGTAGAAGGCGGTCCTGTATTTCACCACTGAAGGAAATAAAATCTTCTCTGATGCAGAGGTAAGCATGGAAAGTATTCCAGATATGAGAAATAGTCAGTACAAAGACAGAGATGGGACACAGTAATTATGCATCAAGGACAGCAAGAGGACTATTTTGGTCAGGTTGTACAGTATAAAAAGAGGAGTAATATAAAATTTGGTGTTCAAATTATCTCTCTCTCACTCCTTCCCTTTGCCTCTCACTGAGATGGCAACCAATCAGACCAGGTTGTGAATGACACACAGATGAATTTGTATTTTATTCTAGAGGCAATAAAGAATTGCAAAGCTTGCTAAGCAAGGGAATGTCATGGTCAGAACCTGTTATTGAGAAACATTACAAGGTTCAAAAACAAGGAATTATAAAAACAATATATGTCAACTGTAGGATATTTTGACTTTCCAGAGATATTGGTATTTGAGCTGGGTTAATTTCAAATTCTTGAAAGTTTAGTATCATTTCAAAAAGTATATTTGGAAGGATTGAAGATTTCAGGTATCAGCAATAATATGAGGGAAGGCAAAGAGGCAGAAAAACAGAGAAGCCATTTCATATTCTTGTTAGACTAGATTTAGAGTATATTAAAAGTAATATAAGGATGTAATTTCAAGGTCCTTCAACATATAAGACAGTCAGAATGTTTGAATTTTATTTAATGAGTAACAGGGAATATTGCGGACTTTTGAGCAGAATGCCACAGTTTGCATTCAAGCAATAATTTTATTTAGTTATCCATCTACATTTAGGAGGCAAAGTGGATAATGATAATTCAGGGCCTGGAGGGAAGAAGACTTGAATTAAAATCTATCCTCATTCTCATTAGCTGTGTGTCCCTGACTAAGCCATATAACCTCTAGTTCAGTTTCCTTAAGAGTAAAACAGAGATATCAATATAACCTACCTCCTAATACAGACAGACATTAGGATCAAATTATATATTTGTAAAGCATGTACCTGGCATATGGTAGACAATAGATTCTTGTTCTCTCTTCCTTCCCTCCAATCCTTCTCTCTCATCATAACTTAAACCTGTTGATCACATTGTCAGTGCTATTTATTGCCTATGGGGGAAAAATGACTTCAAAATGTATGACAAAGAAAAGGGGAAAAGGTCAATTTGTACAAAATATTTATAGCAAATCTTTGTGTAGTGGCAAAAAATTGGAAATCAAAGGGATGTCCATGAATTTGTGAATAGCTGAGCAAGTTGCAACATATAATGGCATATTACTGTGCTATCAGAAATGATGATGATGTTGTTTTTAGAAAAACCTGGAAAGATTTGCAAGAATTAATGCAAAATTTAATGAGAAGAATCAGGAGAATATTGTACACAGTAATGGTAATATTGTAAGGATGATCAACTGATAAATCAGCTCCTTTAAATAATACAAAGATCCAAGACAATTCTGAAGGATTTATAATTTTAAAATGCTATCTACCTTCAGAGAAAGAACTTATAGATTCTGAATGCAGCTTGAAAGCATATATAAATATAATTTTTCACTATATTTTCTTCTTGTATTTTATGTATTTCTTTCACAACGTAAATGATATGGAATTTTGTTTTGCATGATAGTACATATATAACCTATGTCAAATTGGTTGCCATCTCAGTGAGAGGCGAAGGGAAGGAGAGAAAGATAATTTGAACACAAAATTTTAGAAAAATAAGGTTAAAATTGTCTTTACATATAATTGGAAAAAATACAGTATTTTAAAAAAATGATAGATAAAAAGATTAATTTAAAAAAAATAAGTTCCTTGATATAGTAGCTATCTTATATTCCTATTTGTATCCCCAGTGCCTAGCACAATATCTGGCAGTCGTGGATGATAACTTATTTTTGTTCATTCATTCAGAGAGCAATATGAAGCATATGAGTGGGAGGGAGACTGAGACTATTAAACCAGGTGACAGTGCTTTTGAAATATTCCATGAAGATGATGACAGCCTTCCATTATTTATAGTTGTGTATACTTTTTATTTAGTCATTTCTCCAAATGCTACCTCTTCCTTCACCATTATTTTAACCCCATAGTCACATTTCCAGTATTAATTGGTACTTTTCATGTAGGTCAAACAGATGAAACAGTGCCTAGTGCTTAACACAATAGAAACTTAATAATAGTTTTTCATTGATTTACTCACTCTTTGAATGACTGATTCATTGATTTATTCATAAATGTTCTAACTGAAAGACTCCATAATTAAGCCCCTGTAGTAGTAAAATAATCACTTCTATATCAGTAAAATTAGCTTCAAAATTATCCTCCTAATTCAGATTTTTAAATCTTCACTTAAAATATCAGATAGTGGGAGATAAAATGGACTTTTGCTTGCTATCAGCATATTGGTTCTAATTCTATATATTACCATTGTAGAATATACTTTATTGTAAAATATTTTACTGGATATATGCTTTAGAAATTGGGGATTTTATCTTCAAATCCATTACTGTTAACATTTATACTTTTTATTTTTCTCCACTATGTGTGTATATTTGTACAATGTATCTATGAAAAGCACTAAATATACAATGGAAAAATCAGTTGAAACAAACATATAAATTTTACTTGTTACCCTACATGATTATGTTAGTTTATATGTTGTGTGGGTGAAGAACAGCAGATGGACAGTCCATATGCTTCATTGATATCTTCATAATATTAAAAATGACTGAGAAGTCTACCATGTAAGGCAGATGTCATGTGGAGGATGTATAGAAGAACATGAAAAAGAGTTACATAGGATGAGAGGAATGGTTCAGTTGCAATCTGCACTATCAGGGGAGTATCTTCAGCAATTACATCAGAGTTTTGCTGACTTGTTGATCTCTAGTTTCCTAAAGGAGAGATAATGTCCCATATTATATAATCAACTGATACTGGGACGAGGAAGACATATGCTGAAGTCTGGACTTTGACACATTGTGACATTGTGAGCTGAGGCAAGTCATTATCCTTCATTGCTCAATGAACCTTTCATGGGCTCTAAGTTCGATGTCAACTTGTTTTGATAGAATCAGTTTCCTTAAAAAGGAGTTCTTTATGTGAATGAAATTATACATCTGTTTTCTATCCCTGTTCCTAATTCTTATTTGGAATATCTGAACAATGGGCAAAACCTTACAAATGAGAAATGTAAATAAAAGTAGAATATATCAAAAAGAGACAGGCTTCCATTTAATTTTACTAATTTCATCAGCTAAAATATATGGCATGAAGTTGTAATCAGATCACAATTAATGTAGACATGCCTAGTATTAACACTGAAAAATGCTTGCAAGCTTAAGGTTTGTACCCCTAACTTTATTTTGATTATCCCTTTCAGATATTTTTAAAAACAAATTTCTCCTTTAAAAAGTTATTTTTTCAGCCATTAAGAAAACAATTTACCCCACGCTTTTTTAAAACTCATGTTTGGATAAAAAAAAGAAAACAAAGTTTCCATTTGATTTCTTCTCACCTTATAATAATTGATTTTTGTTATTCACTAAGGAAATTAAATTATAATTATAGGAATGCCATAAAAGTTGCTGAACAATGTTAGGAATAAACCAGAAATTATTTCTTTTCTTAAAACACTCCATTAATCTAATACTTTTTTGCAACACATTTTTTTTTTCCTGTACAACCCTTTGAGGCAAAATGAGCTCACTTTACAGAGTGAGGAGATTGTGTCTGAGAATCTAGGAAGAGGCAGATCAAAGAATAAGCTTCACAAATCTGTTCTTCTTCCTGAGCCAAATTAAATTAATTTGGTATAATTTTTATTTAAATAACAACCCTCTCAGGATTTCAATGAGTGAATGAATGAATATCCAGGCCATAACTCGGTAGACATAAACATCAGACAAAATGAAGTCTATTTGGGAAACCGATTCCAACATTTGAGGTATGAATATGACTTGTTAGCCACCAACCTCTTTCTTGAGAGACTCTTGAGGCTTCTTGTTACTACATGACAGGGTGTTGCAGTAACAGAACCATGATAATTCATTGCCATCTGGCTTTATTTTACTAACCTTGGATATCATTTCAAAAACTCATTGGTTCTCTCATTTTCTTAAAATTTGTTTCACAGGAAGGACTACCATCCTAGAGAAAGAGTTTTTATGCATTTTCCATTTACTAGACAAGTCTCTGCCAATTTTAGAAAAAAACAAATATGCAGAAGATACTGAGATTCTTAAATATTTAACAGCAGCCTGTGGCTTCATCTATAAAGGAAGCCTGATATAACAGAAAACTCATTGGATGTAGAGTTCAGGGACCTAACCTTGATTCCCAGCTGCATGAGCAATTCTATGTATGTCTATAGGCTTCATTTTTTAATTCTGTAAAATGGTTAAATTAGATGATTCTAAGGCTCCTTCCAGTTCTATTGGATCATATTTTTATTATAACAAATGTTTATTTTTCCAGATTATGTGTGAAGACAATTCTTCAAATTTATTTTCCAATCTTTTGCAATCCATATTCTCTCTTTCCCTTCACAAAAAGATAATAGGATATAGAATAAATATATATTATCATGTAATACATATTTCCCATGCTAATCGTGTCAAAGAAGATGCATATTGCTTTCACTAGAGAAAAACTCATGGAGGAAACAAAATAAAGATGGTATGTTTCAATTTGCAGTCAGGCTCCATCTGTTCCTCCTGTGATAGTCACTAGCCTTTTTATTTGTTTGTTTGTTTGTTTGTCATGAGTCTCTTGAAGTTTCAGTTCTACTGGATCTTTTATGAATCATTATACTCTTGGCCAAGAATAGTATGCATGTGAAAAATGAACTTTAGAACAAAAATGGTCAACATCAAGTTAAAAGTTAAGAAGATTATGTAGATAATGAGAAAATAATATAATACCTCTTTGAATGAGTATTACGTGTCCATTAAGTCAAAATATGCGCTTTCAGTCCAAGTATAGGAGATATGTAAATTCACAAAGATGATTATCATGTTTCCCCTAGGTCTTTTCTTCTACCTGTTGAACAATTTTAATTATTTCTACCAGCTCAATCTCATATACAGATTTAAGGCCTTTTAGTGGTATGATTATACTGTCAAGGATACTCATTAATTATCATTATGCTTCTTAAAATATACTGGCTGAAGTAATAAATTCTGATAGATTCTATCAGGACAGAGTTCAGAAGTCATTATCTTCTTTCCAGATACTTTTCTTTTCTTAATTCACACAAAAGTTACATCTATTTTGTTTTTGTTTTTTCAAATCATCATTGCCTCATGTTGAGTTCAGTTAACTAAAACTCTTAGATCTTTTACAGATGGTCTATCTTCCCTACTCCTCCTCATCCGCTACCAATCTTAAATTCATTAAGCTGACTTTTTAAATGAAAGCAAAAGACTTTACATTTATCTCTGCTAAATTTTGACTTATTAGACAATACCCAAAATTCTAACATATTAAAATACTATTGAATTCTATCATCTAGTTTATTACTTATCTATATACCTTCCATTTTTGCATCTTTTGCAAATTGAACAAGCATGATATCAATGTTTTTATCCAAATGATGGATAAGAGTGTTAAACAGTCCAGAACCAAGCACACATCCCCAAGCCATGCCACTGGAAACCTCCTTACTGGTTGAAATTAGCTTTTCATCAGAAACTGTGCTTTCATAGGGTCTTTGGAGCAACAAGATAATTTGATTTTTATCAACATGGGGTCCTTGAATTGATTAGTTAGTTCAGCCAAATTAAAAACTTCAGTGTTGCTTGGCCCTCCTCCCCCATCAATTTCATTCATTGTTTGCCTGAAATGATTGAATTAACTGGTTTACTTTGAAATATTATAGAGATAGCATAGATTCTCACAAAAAAAATTTCACTAATGGAATTATAGTATTTTAAAAGGGGAGAAACTAAAGCCAAACATGAAGGAATCCTAGATTCTACATTGCTTAGTATTACAAAGGAAGATATGTTGTATTGTTTTCTGATATATTTCAGAAATGATGTTTCCATAATGAGCAAATGCTCTGTTTAACGTATTATATTGTAAGCTACTTTAATGGACATATCGCTTTAAACCAGGCTCTCACCATCTGTTTTGCATCTAATTACAAATGAGAGAGGAAGGTAATTCATACAAGGCTTAAGACATGCTGTACTGTAAGTGATTTACATGCTTGTTTGTGAATTTTATTCAAAGCCTCATGCATCTGTTTTTACTCTATTGTATTTCAGATACAAATCAGCTTGGCAAACTTCTCCTCCCTTGATAAGGTGCGTATGTAGTTTTTTTTTAAACCAAACATATCCCATGTACAAATCAGAATAAAGATGACATCATGGAACATGAAGACTGTTTGCCAGTCATCAGATAGACTCCATGACTGAAGACATTTTTAATATTAAATTAAGTCCTTCTGTTATTCCCTAAAGATGCTGATAGGAAACTGAAATGTAAATAGACTTTTGCTAGACAAGAGCAAAGAAAGAAAGCTTTGATGCTGGGAAAGTATATATTTAAATTATCTGCTCTTTGACCCTCATCTTCCATGTGTTGGTTTTAAGTAACAAGAAACTATGACAAGGAACAAACATGCTTTATTTAATTTTCCACTGTTTTTGGAAACTCTTGCTTGGTTATTCTTAATTGAATTTGTTTTTAGTATGTGTTGGAGAATAACTGGTATTAGAAAATTATTTTCTCCCAGTTTCTTTTAAAAGTGGATGTTCCAAAAGATGCTACCTTTTGTAGAACTCCATTTCATCTAATAAAAATACTAATTATATCTAGCATTTATATAGTACTCTACAGTTTGCAATTGTGTCATTGTAAAGATCTCATTTGAACTTCAAAGATCATTTGGGAGGTTAAGTGTTATTTTTTTCTCATTTTACAGTTGAAGCAACTGAAGCTGACAGAAGTTAAGTAACTTATCAAGGATCACCCAGCCAGTAAGTGTCTGAGGCAGGATTTAAACTCAGATTTTTCTGATTTCAGGTACAACATTCTATCCATTGTCCTAAGAACTCGCCTCATGTATTAGCTGTATTTGGTTCCTTGAAAGTTTGAAGTTCCTGACCTGATTCATGGAATTTGAAGGGGTCTGTACTCTTTGATGTTGTACATTCAAAAGTGGAGAAAAAATATTTCATCACCTTTAAAGAGTCTCATTGTCATCACAGGCAGGGTTTCTTAATCTGGGGTTCACTAGCTTTTTTTGGTAACTTCAAAAAAATTGTTTTTCTCTGTAACCCTAAATATTTTATTTTATGCATTAAAATTATTAAACAAAACAATAAATCAAGTGCTGATTTGTAGCATTTTCCCATATCTGAGGTATAAATGCTTACACTGAAAATTTAACAATTGGCTTTAAAAGCAATTTTGAAGTTATTATAAAAGAAAAGTATTAATGAAAATAAAGTGGGCTAGTAAGGATGAGGAATAACAGATAACTGATAACTCAGATGCTCCATTTGTACCCATATTTCAGGATGTATATAACCATAAGTTCCTAGAATATTGAGGTGACCTCTTTTGAAGGAATTTGAGGGAACTTGAGCAAAGATATTGCAGGATGAGAAAGAATAATTTCAAACCTGTGCCATTAGATGGAATATCCACATAGATGAAATCATACATGCATTGACCTATGGAAGTGGCTATTTGTACTCTAGGTAGGTCCTTGGAGAGTCTTGTTTGAGGAATAATGAAGAAGCCAGCATTACAAGATAGAAGAATATGTGTTTATGTGTGGGTGTGTGTAAGGTGTAAGAAAATTAGGAGGGAAGTTGGGAAAGGGACTGAGAGTTTACCTGAATCATTAAGGTTCACACAAACAGAAAATTTGAATTGGAGGTCTACTTCAGTGCAGACCTCTATCATTCTAGCTCTCTGTAGCTTAAATACTAGTAGCTCAAACTATCTAAAAGAAATCTGCCCCTCTCAAAAAACAAAACAAAACAAGACTTTGGAGCAATGAATGCTTATAATGGTAAAAGAAGGTTAGAAGCTCTCGAAATCGCTGCTTTAAAGGATGGCCAATTTGAAGCTTTTTACTGTTCTTTTAAGAAAGAAATACTTTTACAGTAATCACTTCAGTGCTACTTCCTCTTGGGGAGGTGGTTTTGTTATTATTGAAATGGGTCAGATATTAGTTTTCTTGAAAAACAAATTGTTCTCTAGTTGCTAAATGTGCATATATTTTATAAGCATATGGATATATAGTATGTATATTTAAGCCAGATCTATTATTTCTTTGGTGTGGTTGATGCCCCTAATATAGAAATTACCTCTTTTAAATCAAATTTAAACTGGTTAACTATATATTATTAGGCAGTTGCCTGGGACACTTAACAATTATGTGACACCCATGTCATGGAGGAAGATTATTGTGAGATGCAGACCTTCTCCCCAAATATTCCCAATTTCAAGTTTGACAATGATATGTGATTTCCAGATTCCCATTATTTGGATATTATAAGCTTTAATGGAAACATGCCCCAAACCAGAACTATATCATGTCAGGAGTCAGTTTCTAAGAACTCAAGAATTAAAATTAACTAAATCACAGTGGCAGCTCTCTTTCAAGTCCATTCTTTTGCTTGATGATAGTTCTATGTCATATGTGTGCACATTTTTTTTAGCTTTAAACTCATTCACCCCAAATCATGCCACACTAGCATTGCCCCCAAATATCAGTCTGAACTGTCAAATTCTTGGCTTATGACATAATGAAAGGAGGAAATGAGACTCATTAAGCCTTAATAAATAAAGAGAGAATAGCAATAGAGCTATAACAATTTGTTATAGCCAAGAATCTAGTGATGAGAATTATTAAGAAAGCTTCTGCCGAGCACAATTTCCATAAAAATGCATACTAGTCAAGAAATGTGAGATGCTTTGGAACTGTAGCTGAAAAAAATAAATCGAGATGTTGCCAGAGAGGATATTGTCAGTGAAGATAATGGATAAAAGCACCATTTACAACTCTGGGAAAGAATTAGTCTGTACTCATTCCTTTGTTCTCTGAGCTACCAAAAAACCCCAAACAAACAAATTTTAAAAAAACACTGCATAATGGATCAAATGATGTAGAAAGTGACTTGAAAAGCTTGTTTTTTAAGAGTTCACTTCCTGTACTGCAATAATTCCTTAATAAAGAGGTAGCACCAAAACAAACCAATTAGGAATGGATATTTCTATGCTATTAGCTTTAGTGAAAGTTAGTATTTTAAAATTTTGGTTTTAGAATTTCCTATAAATTATTTTCAAAATCAATGATCATTTAAATATACTTATAATGAAATTTTCATGATATTCTTTTATATTGTATTATATTATCAATTGGAATATATAGTTCATCATGAAGAGAATCTTAAGTCCATTTAAATTATCTTTCTGGGAGTACAAAGGCCAAGTCTGTTGGCAATTGTTATAACAAGTAAAATGCCATTCCTTGTTATTGCACATTCCATTCTTAAACAAAAAATAAAGTTACTATAAGACTTAACAGAATAATTTCTGAGACATTATATCTGATAAGTGATCAAAAGAAACCAAACCTAGAATATTAACATGTAGCTAGTCATAGGGAAACCCAGCTATATATTTCTTTGATTTGTTTCAGAGGCATTTAATAAATTCTAATTGATAGGTTGATTAATTAAAAAAGCATTTATTAATGTCTATTATTTGTTGTAAATTGAAATTAAATACTATGTAAAATAGATGTAATCTGCAACTTGGAGAAAAGGCTAAGATCATTTCCCAACAAGGGTCCTTTGCTCTGGGTCAAGGAATTAAATCTATCTCTGGGAGATTCCATCTCAAAGACAGGGGAAGACAGACTTCTACTGAATACTCTAGCTCATTAATCCTCATCACAACCATGGGCAAGTCCTACAATTTATTTCTATATCTATACACCATATTTACACACATACATGGTTATATGTATACATGTATTTGAATTCATAAATGAATGAAAAGGTATTTTTAAGTGTATGCTATATGGAAACCTGTATGCTAATCACTGGGAATACACAGAGAAAAGGAAGACCCTCTGTGGTCTCAAGGAACTCAAATTTTAACAGTGGTAAAAATCACAGAAATGTCATCTGTGCCAGCTACAAAAGTCCAGCAGTTGTTATGTTGAGCAGCAAGATAGATGGTAGTACATCTTCATTAATGTAATCACCATTATTAAAGCCATATTTGTTTTTTGCTATGGAATATTTGACAGTGCCAAAGATTTCAGTGGTAAGGATTTCCTTTTCTGGGTCTTCATTCTCTGTAGTTTCTGATGATATTATCAAGTAAAATAATATAGACAGACTTTGGTGGAGGAGGAAGGAATGAGTATGTAGGATGAGTGACCCACAATTAATGGTTATCAGGCCTGACTGAGAGCACATGAAAAGGAGATTGAGAAAGATGAGTCAGATGTGTAGAAAAAAAGTAAACCAGGAAGCTTTGAGAATTCATAGTTGCCTGACTGAAGCAAGTAGATAGTTGATTACTAGAATTTTCTGAAGAAGACAACATCCAGAATTATAGGTACTTTTCTAAAAGAAGATGAAGAACCATTCTGCAAAGCAACTTGGAACCATCTTCAAAGAGCCATAAAAGTGCATACTCTTTAACACAGCAATGATACTACTAGACCTGTATCCCAAAGAGATTAAAGATGGGGGGGGGGGAAGAACCTACTCATACAAAAATATTTATAACAGATATTTTTATGGAAACAAAGAACTGAAAACTCAAGGGAAATGTTACAACTGGGAAATATCAGGGATTGACTGAACAAATTGTAATATATGCTTTTAATGCAATACTATTGTTCTATAATAAATGACAAAAGATGAGCACAAAAACAAAGAAAACCTTGAAAGACATTCATGAAATTACATAAACTGATGTGAGCAGAACTGAGGGAATATTGTACACAATAACAATAATAATGTATGACTATCATGTAAGGAATTAAATTTAGGGGTTTGACTAAAATATGAGAATTCTAAGGTAATATTGTAACTGCCAATTAAAAAATATTAGCGCTCAAGTCAAAAATGACCTTTAATAGCTTTTATTTACAAAAAAGTAGAAAGAGTGAAAGTAAAGAAATAGAAGAGAGTAGAGAAAATGTCTACCCTATCACACTAAATGCTGATCTGTTGTCTGGTTTAGCCCTGGCAGGGATTGTTAAACCTCAGCCAGAGGACCTGAGGATGTCTTATGCAAGGGTTCCACCAACTTAGCCTCCTCCATGAGAAAGAGGCCTCTCTGGCACTAATCTCTCCAGAAGCCAGAAAGGGAAGGCCAGCTACTCACTCACCAAAGAAAAAGTCCAAGGGAGAAGATCCAGGAGCAGTCCTTCAAGAATCAGTCCAAGAGTCTAAGTTGAAGCCTAGGTCCAAGTACAAAGCTACCTCCAAGAGGAAAGTCATCAGCCAAAGCTCCAAGCCAAAGATTCAAGCCCAAAGACCTCTTGGACAGGAAGTTCATGACTTTTTATAATCCTTTTCCCATGTCATTTCCATTCTCCACTTTACAGGAACCAATTGTAGTCTTTAAATTTGCCTAGCACTGCCCAGGGACAGCGCAGTCACCTCTGAGGTTGTCACCCACTTTGAGTAAAGGATTTGAGAACTCCCTTACTTGGTGTTAAGTAGGGGTGTTTAAGTTTTTGGTTGTTGAATTTAAAAATTGCTGATTCATAGACAAAGAAAGTTTTATTCATTCTTCACAATCATCAACTGTGAAGTGTGAATGATTTCACTATTGTCAACAAGCAAGGATCCAGGAAAGAACAGATAGAACCTGAATGCAAATTGAAACATAATATTCTTCATTGTATTTCCTCCATGAATTTTTCTCGAGTATAATCAATATGTATCTTGTTTCATATGATGAACATGGAAATATATAGCATATATTAATATTGTAATATTTATTGGGAAAATGGGGTTGGATTGATGAACAGGGGATACTGAAGGTTTTATAACAGCGAATGGAGGAGTTGAAGGGGGAGAGGGGATATGGCTGCCACTGAGGTAAAAGGAGAGAGATGTACCCTGCTGAGAGGCTATTTTTAAAATATGGGATTCCTGAGAAATGAGCCACTTATGATAGCCTGAGAGGGTATCTTCTCTATAGCTTGATGTTGTAGATACCCCAGAGCATGTAAGCATGGATCCTCCTGAGGGAAAAGCCTCCCCCAGACCAATGTGACCCAGCAGGGGTCCAATAAGGTCTGTTTATAGTTGAATGACTGTCCTGAGGTTCAGCTGCCTCTATGTACCCTGAAAGATTAGTCCTCTTATCTGACTGTGATATTCAAATAGAGATAAATTTAAATAACAAGTTTGTATTGGAGAGGTTTCAGGGAAGAGGGAATAGAGATTTCCCTAGAAGAGGTTTTTAAGTCTCTCACCAGTTGAGCTGAGACCAGGCCTCATAGGCTGGTGGAGGGTTTCTCTTATTCCTGTCTATGCTATATCTGCGCTAGCTTTCTTAATTTCAAAAGTCTTAGCAGTAGACAGCGAGAGGAAGAAAAGTTCTGATATTCAGAGCTGGTTGGGCCTGTCTCTTCAGGCTGACGCCCTTAAAGACCAGCCTTACAGTTCAAACTGCTTCCCTTAAGTCCTTTTGTCGATGACACAATCACAGGAATCTAGGGAGAGCACACAGTTGCAAAAATGAGGAAAATAGAGGCACTTCCAGAGACTTGGAGAGAACTCCTTCCACTTCCAGGGCCAGCAAGGAAGTATCAGTCACAAGACCAACTGCCACTCTCAGTTGCCCCTTCCCCCACCATCAGTCTTATCAAAATTTTCTCCCCAACACTCCCACTGCTGTTTGTTCCAACTCAGTGGCAGAAAGTCCAGGACTTGTTTTAGTTTTCCTTTCCACAATTGTCCCCTTTTTTAAGTTGTGACCTTCCCAAGGTCACTTATTTTCATTATACTTACTAAATCTACTAAATCTAATTTCTAACTACTCCCCCCAAATAATAAACTTTCCTCAATTATTCTATCATGATTCTATGGTAACTTTATCTAATCTAAGAAATTTTATGCAAGAAAGTTTGGGGAATGGTAGTTTTGGGGTTTTACAATAAATTCAGTACAATAAATGTTTAAACAAAACCATTACAAAGAAATTTAAATCTTAGTGTTAATACTAATTACTCTTGCTAAGTTAAACTAATACAAACATTTTTCCTATTTTATATATTTATTATTATTTGCAATTTTATCTTTATATATTTCCATTAAACACAATTCCAGCATCAGCTTTACAATAAACAATTAAAAGTTTACTATCTGCAAATGCAGATTAAGTCTACTCCTAACTGTCTATGCTATGCTTAACTTAACTTATTCCTAATCTATTCTCTACTTATCATAACTATTATCTAAGCCTCTAGTCTAATCTATAACCTAATCTTTTGTAAAACATGTATACATGCTATGCTAAATATTTACAGATTCTATCACTGTTACTAACCAAATTATAATATATATTATTTATAGAGTTATTTATATGTAATACAATAATATACATTGTTCCACATCCTGACATCAGTCAAAAAGAAAGATCTATTGATCTTTCTGTTTACCTAAGACTTTATGGATCTAAATATACACATATTTACATTTTGCATAAATACAATTTCAGACATTAGTTTATTTAAACAAATCCCCCAGAATGTCATTTTGGGATTTTGTGTTTTGTGTCTAATAGTGTTATTTTGAATCAATATTTATCAAATTTCTTCAGATTTCCACTTCTCATGTTGACTGATGGATCTCTTCTTTCTTCCAAGTTATGTAGTGATGCATGCTATTTCCCTAATATGTGAAATTACTTTTTTTTTATTATTTCAACACACTCAGTCTTACATATAAGTCTAATTTCCCATTTGTCCTCTTCTTATATAAACAAATTTACAAAGTTTAAAGTCTTAGTTGTATATGTAAGCTTTTTTCCCCTTTGTTTCTACTCTCTAGCAGCTTTTCTTGATGATTTTCCTCTGAGATTCTTTAAAATCTTTTCCTCTGGACTGGTTAAAAATCTTTTCCTCAGGGATGCTTTTCCTCTGGGCTGGAAAGTTGTATTCTCACTGTGGAGTGCTTAACTGCTGGGATCTTGTTTTCTCGGACAATATAAGTCAATATTATTTCTTTGTGGTATACTTTTGATGTTAATCAGTTTTTGTTTTCATTTCTTAGCAATATATTTTGTCTAATTATCATCGATATCTGTTAGAGTGATATTGAATTTTTCTGGTTTTATGTGGGGAACAGTGGAACCATGAGTCTTTCCCTGAAATTTTTATAGCTGTTGGAGTAGTAAGCAATACTTCATGCAGTCCAGTCCATTTTATGTCTGTAGCCAATTTTCTATTGAAAATTTTAAACTATTCTATGTCTCCTGTTTAGATGTTGTATAAATTGTAAACTATACTGTTTGTTGTATCAAGCCCATTTCATGCAACTCTGCTATTCTTGTTTGTAAAGCTTGTATATATATTTTTAATTGACAGTCTCCACTTATCATTGCAATGTAAGCTGGTTTACAAGTCCTTCCTTGACAAATTGCATGCCCATATAGCATCTCAAATGGAGAGATGTGCAGATCTCCACTGGGTCATGTTCTAAGATGAAAGAGAACTAATGGCAGAATGTCTGTCTATTTTTGGTGTGTTTCTGCACAAAATTTTCCTATCGATGTTTTAATGTCTTTATTTAATCTCTCTACTTGCCCTGAACTTTGGGGATGATACAGTGTGGGTATGTTGCTTGTATTCCTAGATTTTTAAAAATTTCATTTAATATTGGTCGAGTAAAGTGACTTCCACGGTCTGAGTCCAATTTTGAGGGAAACCCAAATCTAGGTATGACTTATTTTAATAGGATTTTGACCACAAATGCTGTGTTGTTCTTTTTGGCAGGAAAAACTTCTGGCCATCTAGTCAGTCTGTCTATTATGTCAAGGCAATACTTAAACACCTTGTCTTTTGCCATATTGATAAAATCTATCTGTATGCATTCAAATGGAATACATGCTAAGGGATGACCTCCTAACCCTTTGGTATTATAAACTCTTTGATTGAACTGAATACAAATTTTACATTTTTGACAAATTCTTATGGCATATGAGGATATTCCTTGTGCAGTCCAAAATCATTTCACTGAATTGATGACTGTTTGGGTTCCATAGTGTCCTTGTGCATGTATTGCTTTGTACACATGATACAATAATGTTCTAAGCAGGATGGGCTTGCCTAGTTGCAAAAACCATATACCTCTTATTTGTTTTGCCCCCAAGTTCTTTATCCATGATTGAATTTCCTGTTCATTGTAAGAATTAGTTAGATTGTCCTGTTCAACTATTGAGAAATTCAATACATGTAGAGGTCCTTCTCTAGCTCCAAATTTTGCTGTAATGTCAGCTCTATGGTTTCCTAAGGACACATGATCATTAGCCCCTGTGTGTGATCTACAGTGTATTATTGCCACTTCTTTGGGCAGTTGTACAGCCTCAAGAAATTCCATTATTACTTTGGCATATGTGATCTCCTTGCAAGCACTTGTCAAAAATCCTCTATGTTTCCAAATTTCTGCTGTGGCATGAATTACTGAGAATACAGACTGTGAATCTGTGTAAATATTGACCTGTTTATCTTTCCCAATTTGCAGAGCATTTAATAAAGCAACTAGCTCTGCCCCTTAAGGACTCACATACTTTGGTAAGGACTTATACCATAATGCCTCTGTTTATGTTACTATTGCCTCTTCGGTGTACCTTTCTTCATTAACTATCGTGCTCAAATGATCTGTATACATTTCAATGTTGGGTTGTTACAGGGGAATGATTTTTAAATCATTTCTTGGTTTTTCTACTATTGATATTGTTTCCTGGCAATTATGTATGCCCCTTCAAAAGGCAGATCTGGAATCAAGGATGCTGGACTTAATGGTTGGCAATGTGTTAAAGTGATGTTTTCATTGCTTAGTAACACAATTTCATATTTGAGAAAGTCTTTGCTGTGTGCAAACTCATAAATGGCATATCTTCAATAAGGATTCTTATTGGTGTGAAGAATAGACATTAAGTTTTGATCCTAATATGAAATCAGATGACTTTTAAATCATGGTTGCTGCGTCTGTGATTACTCTCAAACAGGGAATCATTCCTTTCTCAATTATATCCAGCTGTGTACTATAATAAGTCACTGGCCTAAAACGGGGTCCTAGATTTTGGACTAACTACAGAAGCTATGCTTCTTGCTTCATGTACAAAAAGATGGAATTCTCTGTTGTAATATGGAATACCTAAGGCTGGAGCTATTATGATTGCATATTTGAGCTGTGCCAAGGCTTGGAGATGCTCTTTTGTTAGTTTCAAAGGTTCTGTGACTGTGTTTTTGGTTAAGTCTGTATTGTAGTTTGTTATTTGACTATAGCCTGGGATCCATTGTATACAGAAACCTGTTACTCCTAAAAAGGCTCTCAGTTGCTTTCCCTGTTTGAGCTGGATAGAAGTGCCTCTATTTTTCCTGATTTTCCCAACTGTATGTGCTCCCTGAATTTCTGTGATCCTGTAATCAACAAAATGATCATTAGGGGAGTCAGCCTGAAGAGACAGTGCCAACCAGCTCTGAAAGTCAGAACTTTTCTTCCTCTCACTGTCTACTGCTAAGACTTTTGAAATTAAGAAAGCTAGCACAGGTATAAGAGAAACCCTCCACCAGCCTATTAAGCCTGGTCTCAGCTCAAAAGCTGAGAGAGACTCAAAAATCTCTTCTAGGGAAATCTCTATTCCCTCTTCCCTGAAACCTCTCCAATACAAACTTGTTATTTAAATTTATCTTTATTTGAATATCACAATCAATAAGAGGACTAATCTTTCAGGGGTCCCAGAGGGAGCTTGACCTCAGGACAGCCATTCAACTATAAACAGACTGTATTGGATACCTGTTGGGTCACCTTGGTCTGGGGGCAGGTTTGTCCCTCAGGAAGGTCAATGCTTACCTGCTCTGGGGTATCTGCAACAACAAGCTATAGAGAAGATGTCCCTTCAGGCTATCATAAGTTGATTATTTCTCAGGAAACTCATTTTTCAAAAACAGCCTGTTGGCAGGGGACATCTCTCTCCTTTTACCTCAGTGGCAGCCATATCCCCTCTCCCCCTTCAACTCCTCCATTCCCTGTTATAAAACCTTCAGTATCCCCTGTTCATCAATCCCCATTTTCCCAATAAATATTACAGTTTTGGATGAGCCAGCTAGGTTTTCCAACCTATTTTGACAATAATTTGGGAAAAAGAAGGAAGTTGAAGGTGTCAGAGAAGTTTCAGAGAAATTGGGCCTACATACATTTCAAAAGCCTGTGTGACTATGGAAAGCAGCCATTTTGATGGCAATGTTGAGTATAATCTACCTAGCAACACCACAGGCAAAAGAAACCACTCCTTTTGAAGGGAGGAGGCAACTCATAAAGGGACAAATTTAAAAAAAACACTTTTTTTTTTCCATTGCAAAAGTCTTTTCAAGACACAAGATGGCATAGAAACTATTACTTGCCATGAGTTATCTAATCTTGATTGGACATTTCTTTTAAATGTTTTACAACTTATTTTTTGTCAAGATTCCATAGTATATTTACTTTATGTTTACCATCTATGAAAGTTTGCAATGGCTAAATATGAGTGTAAATTGCTTGATTTCATTCATTCCCACATATACTGGAGCATTATTCTTTTTCTGGAGCATTCTTCTTCTTAATCCAATTATACTATGCCCTAAAAAAGGTGATAATCTAATTTATGGGAAAAAAGAAAAAGACAATGAAATGGCTGTGATGATTTTAGCCATGAGGGAGGAGACTAAAGCAAATGATTGAGCAACTGACTGAGGAGAAATAAAGTGGCAAATATATTAACCAACAACAAGACATACCTAAAAATAACAACATAACTATGCAAAGAAAAACAGATGGTGCTGAAGGTGGAATACGAGTATGGCCACTAATAGATCAAACAAGCCTACAACCAGACAGCAGCATAATTCATACTAAAACACAGAAGCCATTTACAGCAGCAGACCTCAAAAGTCTGAAAACTGGATGCTTTCCTGGTTTTCAGGGTCTGTGAAATATTTGAAAGAATTTAAAAGAGCAATTAGCTTTATGATCCAGATTTCCAGGACACTGAAATTCTCTTCTCAGAATTATTTTCAAAATGGGAAAAACAACAATTCATTGATGAAACTAGAAATAATCCAAAATTAACATCATGGTCAGAAGGAGGAACAGACTTAGAGTTATCTAATAATGCAAATTTACATTATCTAAGAAAGGCCAGAGAATATCTATTAGAGATAATGAAAAGTTTTTCAAAAAGACCCAATACTTGGGGATAATTTGAGCAATTCAGACAGGAAAATGAGGAACATCCATCAAAGTTCCTCCACAGAGTGTTTGAAGTAGCAGAGGATGTGCTTGGATTTGAAAATTTTACTGAACAAAATCTCCAACACATAAGGAGACAATTTGTGAAAGGCAGTAACACATCTATTAGATAATATTTTAAACTTCAATGCCCATACTGGGAAACACTAAGTCTGGAAGATTTAAGAAAAACTGCAACTTACATATTCACAGGTCATAAAGAAATCCTAGAGGAAAAGGATGAAATATTATAAGAGCTTAAAACCAAACTCAAGGAGCCAAATAGCACAAGTAAACATAAAGAAATTGAAGAAATAAAAAATCTAGCTACTCTGTAATCATAAAACCGATAAGAAATTACACACAAAGCAATCAAAGGAGAAATGTACTCAGATGTTTCCTATGTGGAAAAATGGGTCAAATGTTTCGAGACTGTTATTTAAAGGCACAATTAGTCCAAGCTAATAACAAACAGAGGTCCTGGAAAAGCAACATAAAGTATAGCAGCAACAATACTCAAACAAATACAAAATGTTATAATTATAATTGCAAGAATTCATCACAAGCAACAAATTTAGAAACCATGGAGAGATATATCCAACAAGGAGCGAAACCACATTATTCCAAAGTAGTCCCAGGTGCTGCCAAACAAAGTCAGTTATGAAGCCAGGTGCATGGGGTAAAATCAAAAAGGAAAAATGGGAAAGGAAAAGGGGAAAATGAAAAGGAAGGAGACTGCATGCAAATAGAATTTGGGGGTCCAAAAGCACAAAATTAAACTAAAGAAAAAATAGAAGAAGAAATCCAATTAGATAATGATGTAACAGAGATTAAAGAGAAAAATTTTGGAACAGTGGAACAAAATACTAAAGATAAATTTTAATAAGAAGTTTGTATTGGAGAGGTCTCAGGGAAGAGGGAATAGAGATTTCCCTAGAAGAGATTTTTAAGTCTCTCTCACCAGTTGAGCTGAGACCAGGCCTCATAGGCTGGTGGAGGGTTTCTCTTATTCCTGTCTATGCTATATCTGTGCTAGCTTTCTTAATTTCAAAAGTCTTAGCAGTAGACAGTGAGAGGAAGAAAAGTTCTGACCTTCAGAGCTGGTTGGGCCTGTCTCTTCAGGCTGAAGCCCCTTAAGATCGGCTTTACAGTTCAAACTGCTTCCCTTAAGTTCTTTTGCTGATGACACAATCACAGAAATTCAGGGAGAGCACACAGTTGGGAAAATGAGGAAAATAGAGGCACTTCTATTCAGAGACTGGGAGAGAGCTCCTTCCACTTCCAGGGCCAGTAAAGAAGTGTCAGTCACAAAACCAACTGCCACTCTCAGTTGCCCCTTCCCCCACCAACTGTCAATTTGTCTATAACTTCTCTCTAACACTCCCTCTGCTATTTGTTCCAACTCAGTGGCAGAAAGTCCAGAACTTATTTTAGTTTTCCTTTCCACAATATATATGTATCTGTGTATTATATATACAATCTATTTTATATTACCTGCCTTCTTAGGAAAAAGGGAGAGGTGAGAGAGAGGGAGAGAATATGGATTGCAAAATTTCAGAAAACAAATATTAAAAATTGTATTGATATATAAAAATATTTTGTTTTATTGCTTCATTTTTATTTATTTACTTAATTTATTTTGGTTGTTTATTATTTTATTGTTATTTATTTTATTACATATTATTATAAATACAAAATATATTTTATTTATTTATTATTTATGTTTATTATATTTTATTAATTTTATACTGTTTTGCTGATGTCTTGATTTCCTTATCCTAATTTTGTCAGTCTGGCATTAGTGTTCTGAATTAAAATAGGATTTTTGATGAAACAATCACTTGC
The DNA here is from genome assembly GCF_027887165.1 of Monodelphis domestica. NCBI lineage: Eukaryota > Metazoa > Chordata > Mammalia > Didelphimorphia > Didelphidae > Monodelphis > Monodelphis domestica. The sequence goes on along the minus strand of NC_077232.1, from coordinate 208,689,527 downwards.
ATATTTGAATAACACCTATACTCTACTATGGTTTAACTCCATGTCATTTCTGGAGTCAATCAATACATATAGCCTAGCCCTAATTAGTGTGAATAATGAATACCGGGATGTGGCCATATTATTTGAATTCACATTACATATTTCCATTGGACTGGAACCAATTAAATATTTTATATAATTAAAACTTCAATAGTTCAAATTTGAATTCAAGTAACCTCTTTATGGACTTCATTATATATTCTAATTGGAACCTACTTGTAATTTTAGAAAGGACAGACAGTAACTTAATAGCCCTAAATCAATACAGGTGAGCCTACATCTAGTGGCAGCTAAACTTTGCTGGTATAATAGAAAAACAATGGAACAGAGAATATATATTTCATTAAAAACCTTTTTTACTAATTATCTTGGAGGCCCTAAGCAAGCTCTTTAATATCTTTGTTTTATAATTCCCATATCCAAAATAGCAGGATTTGGAGTCAGAAGACATAGGTTCAGGTACCATTTTTATTGATTACTCTCCATGTCTTCTTAAGCAAGTCAAAATAGGGAGCTCAGTTTATCTTAAAAATGAATAGATTAAATAAGTTTCAAACACTTCAAACACCATATATTTGTCATCAGTATCTTAATATTTCCCCTCTATAATCTCACTTATTTTTGGTGAAGTTCAAAGGAAATAATGACTTAATGTGTTCTTAAAAATACCATTATAAAACCAAATTATTATTGTTGTTATTTTTATTATTGCTGTCATTTTTACAATTCCACAGAAGAGCCAAGAAAACTAAATCCTAGGAAACAAATAACAAACAGACATTGTGCTCAGTTCCCTGTGACTTTGCTACAAAAGAAAATAAAAGGCCCTTGTTATCTAGTTCTGTGATCTTAGATGTGAATTTCCTGCCCATAATCTCTTGAGATGCAAAATAAAGAGGACTGATATATTATAGACCTATGAGATAAAGATCTTATTAAAGGTTTCACAATGATATAGAACTGTTGAAGTAAAAATAACTTTCTTGAGTGGGAAAATTCTGTGAATATATTTGTCTAAATTTAGACAGGCTTAATAGTATATTTCACTTTCCCAGAAGATACTTGTTAAGTGAATGAACTATCAGAATGTGTCTGAGGAAAATAAAAAAAAAAAACAACCAATCTTGATTAGACAATTATTTATCATCATTAAGAGTACAGATAACTTTTTTCTTTTCCTATTTTGGGCAAACGAGTTCACATTGTGCTTCCACAGAGACTTATAACATCTTCATATTGGAGGTGAGGAAGGCTTGGTTTCTTACTCTAACCCTATTTATGTTACTTTGCATACAATTTCAATGAGTTTGGTTATCAGTTTTACTGGCCTCTAGAAGATGAAGCTCAATAAATTATGAAGAAGCAGCCTATACTATTTTGAATATATTTAAAACAAAATCAAAATATATATAAATCTATCTAAACCAACATCAGTTATTATTATACTAGAAAGTCAAGGAACTAAAGATAAATTAAATACTCAACTCTCCTAATTTTTATCATAACTCATTATCAATATAGAATAGAAGAGCATAGGATTGTTGATTTGGTCTGAGAAAATATATTAGAAAAATTGATACAAACTTTCATTTTGTGATTGAAAAATCTGAGGTCCCAAGAGTTTAAGTTTCTTGGTGACCTGACAAAGTGACAAAGTATAGATGGAAAATAGTTTAAACTTTAGTTTATTCTCTAAGTAAAAACAACAAAAAAAGAAAAAAATGACATTGAAAAACTGGAATGCCAAGTACACTATAATTTAAAGTTTAATAATGCCTTCCTCACTGAAGTTTGATAACATTGAATTAATATTTTTAAATTAGCTTTTTGAGCCCTTCAGAGAGAGATACCATATTCAAAATGATTATTAGTTAACCATTGAATACTAAAACATAGTCTATTGTTAACAGCTCAATTATATCTGCAGACAGGTCTAACATTTGATTTCTTATTTCTTTTATTAAGTTCCTCAAAATGAAAGAAAATATGATTTTCCTTTCATAAAACACTGAATTAAGATTTCTGAAATTGTCTCCTTTTGAGTTTGTCATGTGGTCAGAATGCTTTTATTTGATCAATATAATAAAATTCAGAATACCTTTTTCAAATTAGTTAAAATGGGATGTTTAAGTGCACTTTGAACATATATTGACCATGTCATGTTTTTTCATCTCAGATTGTTTCAGCAAAATTCCAAACTGAAAAGAGTCAAGATACTAGGAAGTCTTTCTAACTTTCTATATTGCATTTAGTCTTCTTTGTCACAATGGGGCTTTTGACTCTTGTACAATGCTAACTGGAAAGAAAGTCCACAGTGAACTTCATGGCATTCAGATGAATTTATGAAGCTTGTGTATGAAGGCTACCATTGCAGAGGTTGTTGTTCCAAATATTAAGTTTAACTATGTCTTTTTGCAACTTCTGCCCATTGACCTCTAGGATCAAGTAGAACAAATTGAATCCCTTTTGCATCTGGGAAGTCTTTCAATGTGCAAACTCTTCTTTTAACATCTAAGAGTTTGGTCTAGAGAACAGAAGTCCCATAGAAAAATTGTTGTAGGAACAACAGATAAAATCAAATCAACAATAATAAAACGGCTAACATTTACATAGTATTACAAAGTTTGAAAAGAACTTTACAAAGTATATCATTTAATTCTCACAACAAGCTATTACTTAGGTGCCATTAGTATCTCCATTTTTAAGATGAAGAAACTGAGGCTGGGAAGGCTAAATTGGTTACACAATAAGTAAATGGCCAAGACAGAGCAAGGATCCAGATCTTCCTGGTTATAAGTCCAACATTCATGACAGAGCATGACTTTTTTCCCAACTAAATTAAACAAATACTTATAGAAATTTACAAATTATTTCATTGCTGTTCTCTTAATGCTTATAAGAGGATATCAAGAACTCCCCAGAAGTTTTTAGAATCTTCATTTAACACCTCATATTTGACAGATAGCTAATGCAGTTAGTTTTATTCACTCCCATAGTCAGAATTTTTATTATTAATATCAAAAAAGTCAGTCACCCAATCTGAGTTATCTTATCTTAAGCTATATACTGCCAACAGGTAAAGGAATAATATTAATTGCGAAGCCTACTTTTTGCAAACACACATATATATTTATATACACATATATGAATGAGTGATAAAAACATAATTTAATTTCTATTGTATAAGCATTTGTCTTTACTGTAGTCTTAAATCTTAATGACAGATTCAAAAGACTTTTAATAGTATAGCTCCACAGAATTCATTTCAATTTAATTCAACAAGTATTTTATTAAATGTCTTCTTTGTGCAAAGTACTGTGTTAGGGATACAAAGACAAAACCGAAAAGATCACAGCCAGAAAAGAGTTATTGAATTATTAAGAGAGGACAAGTGTAAGATAATGGAGGGGAATAATAAGAATTAATTCAGGAAAGGCATGCTGGAATAATTGTGAAAGCTTTAAAATTCCAAGTTAATTAGGTTGTATTTTATGTTACATGAAAGGGGAAGAAGTAAAAGATCCTTGAACAGGATATTGTCTTGGAGGTGAGATGGTCATAACAGTGCAAAAGGAATTTTATTTTTAAAGTGGAGAAAGTATATGACAGTCATTTTTTAAAGAGAAAAGAAAATTTATCTGGAAAAAAATTATGTATTGGGTAGGAGAAAATAAGAATTGTAAGATCTATCTTTATTTTTTGAGAGTTCTTTTGTAGATGAGGGATAAGATTTACTTTTTTCACATTCTGAAGAGGAAAATTAGAACAATGGGTAGAATTAAAGGGCAAAAATGAGTATAATTTACTTGATAAAAGAAAAATGTTATTAGAAATTATGAAATGAGTTATGAATTCTCTGTCACTATAGTCATACAAGTTAATTTAGAGAAAGATTTTTAGAGGTAATAAAGGAAATCCATGTTTCAGGTAGACTAGGTAATTGGAGTAGTTTCTCCAAACTCTGTTATTTCATATCTTCTTCTTTAAAATATTACATTCAATATCAAATAATTATTTTTCTAAAATTTTGTTTCTAAGTGGTTGTTATTTCTGAAAATGCGCCCAGAAGGCTATTGAATATTTCATTTTCCCTTTTGCTTTCTTAGAAACAATACTAGTGACTTCCGGTTAAGATGGCGGCTTAGAGAAAGCTAAAGCTCAGATCTCCTGAAAACCCTTCCCGACCGATCTCAAACGATAAGCTCCTAAGGCGCTGAAATTCAAAACGATCAACAGCACAGACCCTGGGAACCCTCCTCCTGGACCTGGACCCGGATCATAAGGTACGGCTCCCCTTAAAAGCCAGAACCCGAGATCCCTCGGACCTCAGGGATAGGAGCGCAGAGTCCAAGGCTCCCGGAAGCCGCAGCCCAGCCAGGCTCAGAGAGAAGAACCCTCAGGGCCTTCTACAGTCCCGGTGAAAGTTACTGCCTGGGGCTTCCGCTACAGAGAGCTGGTCAAAACAACAGCAACCCTCAGGGCGGGCAAGACAGCCTCACGGGCTGGATCCTGCTATCCAAGTCTCAGTGAAAGTCCTTGCCCTAGAGCTTGGGAAAGCTGCAGCCCATCCCCCCGCAGGCCAACGAAACAGCCTCACAGCCAGCGATTCTGAAGGCAACTTCCTGAAAGCGAGCCGGGGGGAGAGTGTGGCCTCGTGGTCCGACCCTTCCATTCCAGTTCCAGTGAGGCATATTCAGTTTAACCCAGGGAAAGCTCATAGAACCATCTGCCCAGGACTAAAGCCTCTGAACACCAGACAGAGACAAGAAAAACTAATCCTCCACACTCAGAGATGGCAAACTCCACAGAAGCACAGAAGCCCCAAAATACCAAGAAAAATAAGAAGAAAGGGGCGACTTTGGACACATTCTATGGAGCCAAAATACAAAATACAGAGCAGACAGAAGATAATATAAAAGAAAATGCTCCAAAACCTTCCGAAGGAAATGGAAACTCTCCACAAACCTATGAAGAATTTGAATCAGAAATGACCAAAAAGATGGAAGCCTTCTGGGAGGAAAAGTTGGAAATAATGAAAAAGAAATTCACGCATCTACAAAACCAGTTTGACCAAACTGTAAAAGAAAACCAGGCTTTAAAGGCCAGAATCAGGCAGCTGGAAGACAACGATCATGTAAAAGAGCAAGAATTAATAAAGCAAAGCCAAAATACCAAGAAATTAGAAGAGAACATAAAATATCTCACCGACAAGGTGATAGATCTGGAAAATAGGGGGAGAAGGGATAATTTAAGAATAATTGGACTCCCAGAAAAGCCAGAAATAAACACCAAACTGGACATGGTGATACAAGATATAATCAAAGAAAATTGCCCAGAGATTCTAGAACAAGGGGGCAATACAGCCACTGACAGAGCTCACAGAACACCTTCTACACTAAACCCCCAAAAGACAACTCCCAGGAATGTAATTGCCAAATTCCAAAGCTTTCAAACAAAAGAAAAAATCCTACAGGAAGCCAGAAAAAGACAATTTAGATATAAAGGAATGCCAATCAGGGTCACCCAAGACCTTGCAAGTTCTACTCTGAATGATCGTAAGGCATGGAACATGATCTTCAGAAAGGCAAGAGAGCTGGGTCTCCAACCAAGAATCAGCTACCCAGCAAAACTGACTATATACTTCCAAGGGAAAGTATGGGCATTCAACAAAATAGAAGACTTCCAACTTTTTGCAAAGAAAAGACCAGAGCTCTGTGGAAAGTTTGATACCGAAAATCAAAGAGCAAGGAATACCTGAAAAGGTAAATATTAAGGAAAGGGGAAAATGTTATCTTCTTCTTTTACTCAAACTCTCTTCTATAAGGACTACATTTATATCAACCTATGTATACTAACATGTGGGGAAAATGTAATGTATAAATAGGGGGTAAAGAAAGACCAAATAGAATAATCATTCTCACACAAAGATTCACATGGGAAGGGGAGGGGAAGAAAACTCCTATAAGAAGGAGAGGAAGAGAGGGAGGGGGTTACTTAAACCTCAATCTCAGGGAAATCAGCTCTGAGAGGGAAAAACATCCAGATCCATTGGGATCTTGAATTCTATCTTACCCAACAAGGGTAAGGAGAAGGGAAAACCAAGGGGGGGAGGGGGAGAGGGAGAACAAAAAGGGAGGGAAAGAGAGGGGGGAGGGGGAGGGAACAAAAAGGGAGGGACTAAAAAGGGAAACATCAAGGGAGGGGACAAGGGGGACTGTTTCAAAGTAAATCACTGGACTAAAAGGTAGAGCCGAAGAAGAAAAGGTTAGAATTAGCGAAGGCAATCAAAATGCCAGGGAGTCCACAAATGACAATCATAACTTTGAACGTGAATGGGATGAACTCACCCATAAAACGTAGACGAATAGCAGAATGGATTAGAATCCAAAACCCTACCATATGTTGTCTTCAAGAAACACACATGAGGCGGGTTGACACCCACAAGGTCAGAATTAAAGGATGGAGTAAGACCTTCTGGGCTTCAACTGATAGAAAGAAGGCAGGAGTGGTAATCATGATATCTGATAAAGCCAATGCAAAAATAGACCTGATCAAAAGGGATAGGGAAGGTAATTATATTTTGTTAAAAGGGACTATAGACAATGAGGAAATATCATTAATCAATATGTATGCACCAAATAATATAGCACCCAAATTTCTAATGGAGAAACTAGGAGAATTGAAGGAAGAAATAGACAATAAAACCATACTAGTGGGAGACTTAAACCAACCATTATCAAATTTAGATAAATCAAATCAAAAAATAAATAAGAAAGAGGTAAAAGAAGTGAATGAAATCTTAGAAAAATTAGAATTAATAGACATATGGAGAAAAATAAATAGGGATAAAAAGGAATACACCTTCTTCTCAGCACCACATGGCACATTCACAAAAATTGACCATACATTAGGTCACAGAAACATAGCACACAAATGCAGAAAAGCAGAAATAATGAATGCAGCCTTCTCAGATCACAAGGCAATAAAAATAATGATTAGTAATGGTACATGGAAAACCAAATCTAAAACCAATTGGAAATTAAACAATATGATACTCCAAAACCGTTTAGTTAAAGAAGAAATCATAGAAACAATTAATAATTTCATCGAGGAAAATGACAATGGCGAAACATCCTTTCAAACCTTTTGGGATGCAGCCAAAGCGGTAATCAGAGGTAAATTCATATCCCTGAATGCTTATATTAACAAACAAGGGAGAGCAGAGATCAATCAATTGGAAATGCAAATGAAAAAACTGGAAAGCGATCAAATTAAAAACCCCCAGCAGAAAACCAAATTAGAAATCCTAAAAATTAAGGGAGAAATTAATAAAATCGAAAGTGATAGAACTATTGATTTAATAAATGAGACAAGAAGCTGGTACTTTGAAAAAACAAACAAAATAGACAAGGTACTGGTCAATCTAGTTAAAAAAAGGAAGGAAGAAAAGCAAATTCACAGCATTAAAGATGAAAAGGGGGACAGCACCTCCAATGAGGAGGAAATTAAGGCAATCATTAGAAATTACTTTGCCCAATTATATGGCAATAAATACACCAATTTAGGAGAAATGGATGAATATATACAAAAATACAAACCTCCTAGACTAACAGAAGAGGAAATAGAATTCCTAAATAATCCCATATCAGAAATTGAAATCCAACAAGCCATCAAAGAACTTCCTAAGAAAAAGTCCCAAGGGCCTGATGGATTCACCTGTGAATTCTATCAAACATTCAGAGAACAGTTAATCCCAATACTATACAAACTATTTGACATAATAAGCAAAGAGCGAGTTCTACCAAACTCCTTTTACGACACAAACATGGTACTGATTCCAAAACCAGGCAGGTCAAAAACAGAGAAAGAAAACTATAGGCCAATCTCCCTAATGAATATAGATGCAAAAATCTTAAATAGGATACTAGCAAAAAGACTCCAGCAAGTGATCAGAAGGATCATTCACCATGATCAAGTAGGATTCATACCAGGGATGCAGGGCTGGTTCAACATTAGGAAAACCATCCACATAATTGACCACATCAACAAGCAAACTAGCAAGAATCACATGATTATTTCAATAGATGCAGAAAAAGCCTTTGATAAAATACAACACCCATTCCTATTAAAAACACTAGAAAGCATAGGAATAGAAGGGTCATTCCTAAAAATAATAAACAGTATATATCTAAAACCAACAGCTAATATCATCTGCAACGGGGATAAACTAGATGCATTCCCAATAAGATCAGGAGTGAAACAAGGATGCCCATTATCACCTCTACTATTTGACATTGTACTAGAAACACTAGCAGTAGCAATTAGAGAAGATAAAGGAATTGAAGGCATCAAAATAGGCAAGGAGGAGACCAAGTTATCACTCTTTGCGGATGACATGATGGTCTACTTAAAGAATCCTAGAGATTCAACCAAAAAGCTAATTGAAATAATCAACAACTTTAGCAAAGTTGCAGGATACAAAATAAACCCACATAAATCATCAGCTTTTCTATATATCTCCAACACAGCTCAGCAGCAAGAACTAGAAAGAGAAATCCCATTCAAAATCACCTTAGACAAAATAAAATACCTAGGAATCTATCTCCCAAGATAAACACAGGAACTGTATGAACACAACTACAAAACACTCGCCACACAACTAAAACTAGACTTGAACAAATGGAAAAACATTAACTGCTCATGGATAGGACGAGCCAATATAATAAAAATGACCATCCTACCCAAACTTATTTATCTATTTAGTGCCATACCCATTGAACTACCAAAATACTTCTTCACTGATTTAGAAAAAACTATAACAAAGTTCATTTGGAAGAACAAAAGATCAAGGATATCCAGGGAAATAATGAAAAAAAACACACATGATGGGGGCCTTGCAGTCCCTGACCTAAAACTATATTACAAAGCAGCAGTCATCAAAACAATTTGGTACTGGCTAAGAAACAGAAAGGAAGATCAGTGGAATAGACTGGGGGAAAGCGACCTCAGCAAGACAGTATACGATAAACCCAAAGATCCCAGCTTTTGGGGCAAAAATCCACTATTCGATAAAAACTGCTGGGAAAATTGGAAGACAGTGTGGGAGAGACTAGGAATAGATCAACACCTCACACCCTACACCAAGATAAATTCAAAATGGGTGAGTGACTTAAACATAAAGAAGGAAACCATAAGTAAATTGGGTAAACATAGAATAGTATACATGTCAGACCTTTGGGAGGGGAAAGGCTTTAAAACCAAGCAAGATATAGAAAGAATCACAAAATGTAAAATAAATAATTTTGACTACATCAAACTAAAAAGCTTTTGTACAAACAAAACCAATATAACTAAAATCAGAAGGGAAACAACAAATTGGGAAAAAATCTTCATAGAAACCTCTGACAAAGGTTTAATTACTCATATTTATAATGAGCTAAATCAATTGTACAAAAAATCAAGCCATTCTCCAATTGATAAATGGGCAAGGGAAATGGATAGGCAGTTCTCAGATAAAGAAATCAAAACTATTAACAAGCACATGAAGAAGTGTTCTACATCTCTTATAATCAGAGAGATGCAAATCAAAACAACTCTGAGGTATCACCTCACACCTAGCAGATTGGCTAACATAACAGCAAAGGAAAGTAATGAATGCTGGAGCGGATGTGGCAAAATAGGGACATTAATTCATTGCTGGTGGAGCTGTGAAATGATCCAACCATTCTGGAGGGCAATTTGGAACTATGCCCAAAGAGCAACAAAAGAATATCTACCCTTTGACCCAGCCATAGCACTGCTGGGTCTGTACCCCAAAGAGATAATGGACAAAAAGACTTGTACAAAAATATTCATAGCTGCGCTCTTTGTGGTGGCCCAAAACTGGAAAATGAGGGGATGCCCATCAATTGGGGAATGGCTGAACAAACTGTGGTATATGTTGGTGATGGAGTACTATTGTGCTAAAAGGAATAATAAAGTGGAGAAGTTCCATGGAGACTGGAACAACCTCCAGGAAGTGATGCAGAGCGAGAGGAGCAGAACCAGGAGAACATTGTACACAGAGACTAATACACTGTGGTATCATCGAACATAATGGACTTCTCCATTAGTGGCGGTGTAATGTCCCTGAACAACTTGCAGGGATCCAGGAGAAAAAAACACCATTCATAAGCAAAGGATAAACTATGGGAGTGGAAACACCGAGAAAAAGCAACTGCCTGAATACAGAGGTTGAGGGGACATGACAGAGGATAGACTCTAAATGAACACTCTAATGCAAATACTATCAACAAAGCAATGGGTTCAAATCAAGAAAACATCTAATGCCCAGTGGACTTACGCGTCGGCTATGGGGGGTGGGGGGGGGAGGAAAAGAAAATGATCTATGTCTTTAACGAATAATGCTTGGAAATGATCAAATAAAATATATTTTTAAAAAAAAGAAAAAAATAGAAACAATACTAGTACAGATTGCAATACAACTTATAATATTTTTCTAGTGTCTCCCTCCTTCAAACTATCCTGTAACACACATGATAAACTATTTTCTTCTATATAGGTATTTTAGCAGAAGAAGATCCTGACTTCTCTGCTAAAATACCTATAGAGATGCTAAATTGTCTATAATGCAGACTGAACTAGTAATTTCACCAGTGTGGAGAACCACAGAAAACATTCCACGATTTAAAATTTACAGGTCTGACAACAACCAGCATTTATGTAGTGTGTTGTTTTGTAAAAGTTTGAAAGGAGCTCTACACATATTAGCTCATAATAATATAGGGACCTTGTAGTAAAAGGAATGCAGTGGTGGATTTGAGATTTCTGTGGAGTAGAAGGAACTTTGTAAAGCCCCTTCCAACTGATCAATACAAAGTGTCCCAAAAGGACAGAAATCAAAATCAGATGACTAAAGGGCTTTCCCATGGGATGCATCCTAAAAGATAAGCAGTGTTTGGTGATTTCCACACTTTAAGGGGGCAAAATCACACAAGCTGATCAATCCTCCCTTCTACTGCCTACTGTGCCAGAGTATAAATGAGGGCAAGGCAATCTGTAAATTCCCTGGAACTGGCTGACCACAGACTTACTGCCAAGGGCAGTGTAAGGCCTTTGCATTAAGACTTAGATTCCAAGGCTGGAGGGTGTAGAGCCTCAGCAGGGGAGCCTGAAGATTGAGGAAAATCAGGCTGGCCATATCAGAGGCAGTAAGAACAGGAAAAATACCCTCAGGGTAAAACACTTTAAGGTACACTACATGAAGAACTGCCTAGAAGATACTACCAAGGCAAAGGCCTGCAAAAGAGAAGCTAAGAAAGCAATATCCACCAACATAGAGGCCCTCAATCCACAAGTAGCAAAAGAAATAAGCATCAGAAGGAAAAAAAAACAACAACATTTAACCCTGGATAATTTCTATGGCAAAAAAGTACAAAATTCAGAAGCCACAGCAGAGAATAACAAACAAGCAAATACACCCAAACTTTTTTAAAAAAATGGAAATTTGTTTCAAGCTCTCAAGGAATTCAAAAAGGAATTTATGAACCAAGTAAGAAAGATAGAAGAAACATATGAAGAAAAGTGGGAAAAAATGAAAGTAACTCAAAAAGAAAAAAAAACTGCTTAAATGACAAAATTCTCCACATGGAAAAAGAGACTCAGAAATTAAATGAAGTAATAAACAAATTGGAAACCAGAATTGACCTGCTAGAAGCCATGAAAAGCAGAATAGACCAAATAGAAATGGAAAATTGAAATATTATCATAGCTGAAAACCAGTCTTTAAAAACTAGAATTGTACAAGTGGAAGCCAATAATCTCATAAGACAGTAAGAGTTAATGAAGCAAAGGCAATAGAATAACAAAAAAGAAGGAAACATGAAATATTTCATTGAAAAGACAACTAACCTAGAAAACAGATCCAAGAGAGACAATGTGAGAATTATCGGTTTAACTGAAAGCCTGGAATGAAGTAAAAGTCTTGACATCATATTACAAGAAATTATCCAAGAAAACTGCCCTGATTGAACAACAGGGCAAAATAGACATTGAAAGAGTTCATAGATCACCCCCTCCATTAAATCCCAAAAATACAACTCTCAGGAATGTAATAGCAAAATTCAAGAGGGTTCAAGTCAAGGAGAAAATAGTGTAAGAAGCCAGAAAGAGACAATTCAGATATCAGGGAGCCAAAGTCAGGATTATACAAGATCTGGCAGGCTCCACATTAAAGGACCACAGGGCTTGGAATATGATATTCAGGAAGGCAAGAGAACTGGGTCTATAACCAGGGACCACCTGCCCATCAAAACTGACTATATACTTTCAGGGAAAGCATGGATATTTAACAAAACAGAAGATTTTCAAGTATTCCAGAAGAAAGGACCAGAACTAAATGTAAAATTTGATGTCAAAATACAAAATTCTAGAGAACCATAAAAAGGTAAGAAAGAAGGGGGTGGGATTAAGGGCTTCAGTAATGTTAAATTGTTTATATTTTTTATATGGAAAATGATATCTGTAACTCTTAAAATGTTTTCTTTATCATAGTAGATAGAATAATTATTCATAGGCAGAGGTTGTGGTGGTAAATTGTTTAAGATGATATGTAAAAAAGGAGGGCAATAGAGTATGACTAAGAAAAACATGAAGAGAGAAGAAAAATAGGATAAATTATACCACATAAAGAGGCATATGGGGGTTGATTGGAGAATAGTATTATACAAAGGAGAGGAAGGCATGGCAATAAGTAATACATAAACCTTACTCTGAATAGAATCATTTCTGAGAGGGAAGAGAAGCCAGATCTATAAAGGGTAGGGAATAGGGGACTGATTAAAAGCAAACCACTAGTGTAGAAGGAAACAGTGAAAGAAGAAAGGATAGGATTAAAAGAGGAAATGAAAATGATGGGGAATATTCAGGTGGTAATCATAGCTATGAATGTGAATAGAATTAACTCACCCATAAAATTAAGGCATATAGAGTGGATTGGAATATTCAGGTGGTAATCATAGCTATGAATGTGAATAGAATTAACTCACCCATAAAATTAAGGCATATAGAGTGGATTAGAAAACAAAATCCTACCATATGCTCTCTACAAGAAATACACACGAGGCAGGTAGATACACATAGAGTAAAGATAAGAAGCTGGAGCAAAATCTATTGAGTATCAACTGAGAAAAAGAAGGCAGGAGTCATAATCATGATATCTGACAAAGCCAAAGTAAAAATAGATCTGATTAAAAGAGATAAGGAAGGTGATTACATCCTGTTAAAAGGCAGTATAGACAATGAGGAAATATCAGTACTCAACATGCATGCACCAAATGGCATAGCATCCAGATTTTTAAAGGAGAAACTACTGGATCTTAAGGAGGAAATAGATAGTAAAACTATACTAGTGGGAGTCCTGAATCTTCCTCTATCAGATCTAGATAAATCAAACCAAAAATAAATAAGAATGAAGTAAGAGATGTGAATGAAATCTTAGAAAAATTAGAATGAATGAATATATGGGAGAAAAACAAATAGGGACAAAAAGGAATACAACTACCTTTCAGTTGCACATGGTACAATCACAAAGATTGACCATGAAATAGGGCATAGAAACATTGCAAACAAATGTAAAACAGCAGAAATAATGAATGCAAAATTTCAGATCATAAGGTACTATAAACTACAGTTAGTATGGGTACCTGGAAAGGCAAATGAAAAATTAATTGGAAATTAAATTATACGATTCTCTATAATTGGTTGATTAAATAATAAATAATGGAAACAATGCTTTCATTAAAGATAATGACAATGACAAAACAACATATCCAAAATCTATTGGATGCAAAGTACTACTCAAGAAAATTTATATCTCTGAGTGCATATATCAAAAAATCAGAGAGGGTAAAGGTCAATGAATTGGGCATGCAAATTAAAAAAAAACTAGAAAAAGAGCAATTTAAAAATCTTCAGATAAAAACTAAATTGGAAATTTAAAAAAATCAAAGGAGAAATTGATAAAATTGAATGAAAAAATGCATTAATAAATAAGACTAGGAGCTGGCACTTTGTAAAAAATACAAATAAATAGATAAATTACTGGTCAATCTAACAAAAAAAGAAAATAGGAACTCAAATTAACAGTATGAAATAAAAAAGGGCAAACTCACCTCTAATGAAGAGGAAATTAAGGCATTCATTAAAAACTATTTTACCCAATTATATGGCAATAAATGCAGCAATCTAGATGATATAGATGAATAGTTATAAAAATATAAACTTCTTAGATTAATGAAAGAAGAAATAAAATACTTAAACAATCCCAATCTCAGAAAGAGCTATTGAACAAGCCATTAAGGAACTCCCTAAGAAAAAACCCCAGGACCAAAGGGATACACAAATGAATTCTTTTAAACATTTAAAAAAATTTAATTCCCATACAATATAGAAACTATTTGACAAAATAAGCAAAGAATATGTTTTACCAAATTAATTTTATGACACACACATTGTATTGATTCCACAGCCAGATAAACCAAAAACAGAGAAAGAAAACAACAAACCAATCTCTCTAATTAACAGAGATGCAAAAGTCTTAAATAGGATTATATCAAAAAGACTCCCAGCAAGTGATCCCAAGGATCATTCACTATGGTCAGGTGGGATTTAAACCAGGAATGCAAGGATGGTTTAATATTAGGAAAATTAACCATTTAATTGTTCATATCATCCACCACAGCAACAGAAATCACATAATTACTCAATAGATGCAGAAAAAGCTTTTGACAAAATACAACACTCATTGCTATTGAAAACACTAGAACATATAGGAATAGATAGGCCTTTCCTAAAAATAATAAATGGTATCTACCTAAAAGCATCAACAAGGTGGAGTTGTGAATTGATCCAACCATTCTGGATGGCAATTTGGAACTATGCCCAAAGGATGCTAAAAGACTGCCTTCCAGGAGGCAGCTGGATAGCTCAGTGGATTGAGAGCCAGGCCTACTGACTGGAGGTCCTAGGTTCAAATCTGGACTCAGACACTTCCCAGTTGTGTCACCCTGGGCAAGTCACTTAATACCCATTGCCTAGCCCTTACCACTCTTCTGTCTTGGAACTAATACCCAGTATTGATTCTAAGATGGAAGTTAAGGGTTTAAAAAAAAACTGCCTGCCCTTTGATCCAGCTATACCACTGTTGAGTTTATTTTTTTTAAATATATTTTATTTGATCATTTCCAAGCATTATTCGTTAAAGACATAGATAATTTTCTTTTCCTCCCCCCCCCACCCCCCATAGCCAACGCGTAAGTCCACTGGGCATTAGATGTTTTCTTGATTTGAACCCATTGCTTTGTTGATAGTATTTGCATTAGAGTGTGCATTTAGAGTCCATCCTCTGTCATGTCCCCTCAACCTCTGTATTCAGGCAGTTGCTTTTTCTCGGTGTTTCCACTCCCATAGTTTATCCTTTGCTTATGAATGGTGTTTTTTTCTCCTGGATCCCTGCAAGTTGTTCAGGGACATTACACCGCCACTAATGGAGAAGTCCATTACGTTCGATGATACCACAGTGTATTAGTCTCTGTGTACAATGTTCTCCTGGTTCTGCTCCTCTCGCTCTGCATCACTTCCTGGAGGTTGTTCCAGTCTCCATGGAACTTCTCCACTTTATTATTCCTTTTAGCACAATAGTATTCCATCACCAACATATACCACAGTTTGTTCAGCCATTCCCCAATTGATGGGCATCCCCTCGTTTTCCAGTTTTGGGCCACCACAAAGAGCGCAGCTATGAATATTTTTGTACAAGTCTTTTTGTCCATTATCTCTTTGGGGTACAGACCCAGCAGTGCTATGGCTGGGTCAAAGGGTAGATATTCTTTTGTTGCTCTTTGGGCATAGTTCCAAATTGCCCTCCAGAATGGTTGGATCATTTCACAGCTCCACCAGCAATGAATTAATGTCCCTATTTTGCCACATCCCCTCCAGCATTCATTACTTTCCTTTGCTGTTATGTTAGCCAATCTGCTAGGTGTGAGGTGATACCTCAGAGTTGTTTTGATTTGCATCTCTCTGATTATAAGAGATGTAGAACACTTCTTCATGTGCTTGTTAATAGTTTTGATTTCTTTATCTGAGAACTGCCTATCCATTTCCCTTGCCCATTTATCAATTGGAGAATGGCTTGATTTTTTGTACAATTGATTTAGCTCATTATAAATATGAGTAATTAAACCTTTGTCAGAGGTTTCTATGAAGATTTTTTTCCCAATTTGTTGTTTCCCTTCTGATTTTAGTTATATTGGTTTTGTTTGTACAAAAGCTTTTTAGTTTGATGTAGTCAAAATTATTTATTTTACATTTTGTGATTCTTTCTATATCTTGCTTGGTTTTAAAGCCTTTCCCCTCCCAAAGGTCTGACATGTATACTATTCTATGTTTACCCAATTTACTTATGGTTTCCTTCTTTATGTTTAAGTCACTCACCCATTTTGAATTTATCTTGGTGTAGGGTGTGAGGTGTTGATCTATTCCTAGTCTCTCCCACACTGTCTTCCAATTTTCCCAGCAGTTTTTATCGAATAGTGGATTTTTGTCCCAAAAGCTGGGATCTTTGGGTTTATCGTATACTGTCTTGCTGAGGTCGCTTTCCCCCAGTCTATTCCACTGATCTTCCTTTCTGTTTCTTAGCCAGTACCAAATTGTTTTGATGACTGCTGCTTTGTAATATAGTTTTAGGTCAGGGACTGCAAGGCCCCCATCATGTGTGTTTTTTTTCATTATTTCCCTGGATATCCTTGATCTTTTGTTCTTCCAAATGAACTTTGTTATAGTTTTTTCTAAATCAGTGAAGAAGTATTTTGGTAGTTCAATGGGTATGGCACTAAATAGATAAATAAGTTTGGGTAGGATGGTCATTTTTATTATATTGGCTCGTCCTATCCATGAGCAGTTAATGTTTTTCCATTTGTTCAAGTCTAGTTTTAGTTGTGTGGCGAGTGTTTTGTAGTTGTGTTCATATAGTTCCTGTGTTTGTCTTGGGAGATAGATTCCTAGGTATTTTATTTTGTCTAAGGTGATTTTGAATGGGATTTCTCTTTCTAGTTCTTGCTGCTGAGCTGTGTTGGAGATATATAGAAAAGCTGATGATTTATGTGGGTTTATTTTGTATCCTGCAACTTTGCTAAAGTTGTTGATTATTTCAATTAGCTTTTTGGTTGAATCTCTAGGATTCTTTAAGTAGACCATCATGTCATCCGCAAAGAGTGATAACTTGGTCTCCTCCTTGCCTATTTTGATGCCTTCAATTCCTTTATCTTCTCTAATTGCTACTGCTAGTGTTTCTAGTACAATGTCAAATAGTAGAGGTGATAATGGGCATCCTTGTTTCACTCCTGATCTTATTGGGAATGCATCTAGTTTATCCCCATTGCAGATGATATTAGCTGTTGGTTTTAGATATATACTGTTTATTATTTTTAGGAATGACCCTTCTATTCCTATGCTTTCTAGTGTTTTTAATAGGAATGGGTGTTGTATTTTATCAAAGGCTTTTTCTGCATCTATTGAGATAATCATGTGGTTCTTGCTAGTTTGCTTGTTGATGTGGTCAATTATGTGGATGGTTTTCCTAATGTTGAACCAGCCCTGCATCCCTGGTATGAATCCTACTTGATCATGGTGAATGATCCTTCTGATCACTTGCTGGAGTCTTTTTGCTAGTATCCTATTTAAGATTTTTGCATCTATATTCATTAGGGAGATTGGCCTATAGTTTTCTTTCTCTGTTTTTGACCTGCCTGGTTTTGGAATCAGTACCATGTTTGTGTCGTAAAAGGAGTTTGGTAGAACTCCCTCTTTGCTTATTATGTCAAATAGTTTGTGTAGTATTGGGATTAACTGTTCTCTGAATGTTTGATAGAATTCACAGGTGAATCCATCAGGACCTGGGGATTTTTTCTTAGGAAGTTCTTTGATGGCTTGTTGGATTTCAATTTCTGATATGGGATTATTTAGGAATTCTATTTCCTCTTCTGTTAGTCTAGGCAGTTTGTATTTTTGTATATATTCATCCATTTCTCCTAAATTGGTGTATTTATTGCCATATAATTGGGCAAAGTAATTTCTAATGATTGCCTTAATTTCCTCTTCATCAGAGGTGCTGTCCCCCTTTTCATCTTTAATGCTGTGAATTTGCTTTTCTTCCTTCCTTTTTTTAATTAGATTGACCAGTACCTTGTCTATTTTGTTTGTTTTTTCAAAGTACCAGCTTCTTGTCTCATTTATTAAATCAATAGTTCTATCACTTTCGATTTTATTAATTTCTCCCTTAATTTTTAGGATTTCTAATTTGGTTTTCTGCTGGGGGTTTTTAATTTGATCGCTTTCCAGTTTTTTCATTTGCATTTCCAATTGATTGATCTCTGCTCTCCCTTGTTTGTTAATATAAGCATTCAGGGATATGAATTTACCTCTGATTACTGCTTTGGCTGCATCCCAAAAGGTTTGAAAGGATGTTTCGCCATTGTCATTTTCCTCGATGAAATTATTAATTGTTTCTATGATTTCTTCTTTAACTAAACGGTTTTGGAGTATCATATTGTTTAATTTCCAATTGGTTTTAGATTTGGTTTTCCATGTACCATTACTAATCATTATTTTTATTGCCTTGTGATCTGAGAAGGCTGCATTCATTATTTCTGCTTTTCTGCATTTGTGTGCTATGTTTCTGTGACCTAATGTATGGTCAATTTTTGTGAATGTGCCATGTGGTGCTGAGAAGAAGGTGTATTCCTCTTTATCCCTATTTATTTTTCTCCATATGTCTATTAATTCTAATTTTTCTAAGATTTCATTCACTTCTTTTACCTCTTTCTTATTCATTTTTTGATTTGATTTATCTAAATTTGATAATGGTTGGTTTAAGTCTCCCACTAGTATGGTTTTATTGTCTATTTCTTCCTTCAATTCTCCTAGTTTCTCCATTAGAAATTTGGGTGCTATATTATTTGGTGCATACATATTGATTAATGATATTTCCTCATTATCTATAGTCCCTTTTAACAAAATATAATTACCTTCCCTATCCCTTTTGATCAGGTCTATTTTTGCATTGGCTTTATCGGATATCATGATTACCACTCCTGCCTTCTTTCTATCAGTTGAAGCCCAGAAGGTCTTACTCCATCCTTTAATTCTGACCTTGTGGGTGTCAACCCGCCTCATGTATGTTTCTTGAAGACAACATATGGTAGGGTTTTGGATTCTAATCCATTCTGCTATTCGTCTACGTTTTATGGGTGAGTTCATCCTATTCACGTTCAAAGTTATGATTGTCATTTGTGGACTCCCTGGCATTTTGATTGCCTTCCCTAATTCTAACCTATTCTTCTTCGGCTCTACCTTTTAGTCCAGTGATTTACTTTGAAACAGTCCCCCTTGTCCCCTCCCTTGATGTTTCCCTTTTTAGTCCCTCCCTTTTTGTTCCCTCCCCTTCCCCCCTCTCTTTCCCTCCCTTTTTGTTCTCCTTGTCCCCCTCCCCCCCTTGGTTTTCCCTTCTCCTTACCCTTGTTGGGTAAGATAGAATTCAAGATCCCAATGGATCTGGATGTTTTTCCCTCTCAGAGTTGATTTCCCTGAGATTGAGGTTTAAGTAAATCCCCCCCCTCTCTTCCTCTCCTTCTTATAGGAGTTTTCTTCCCCTCCCCTTCCCATATGAATCTTTGTGTGAGAATGATTATTCTATTTGGTCTTTCTTTACCCCCTATTTATACATTCCATTTTCCCCACATATTAGTATACATAGGTTGATATAAATGTAGTCCTTATAGAAGAGAGTTTGAGTAAAAGAAGAAGATAACATTTTCCCCTTTCCTTAATATTTACCTTTTCAGGTATTCCTTGCTCTTTGATTTTCGGTATCAAACTTTCCACAGAGCTCTGGTCTTTTCTTTGCAAAAAGTTGGAAGTCTTCTATTTTGTTGAATGCCCATACTTTCCCTTGGAAGTATATAGTCAGTTTTGCTGGGTAGCTGATTCTTGGTTGGAGACCCAGCTCTCTTGCCTTTCTGAAGATCATGTTCCATGCCTTACGATCATTCAGAGTAGAACTTGCAAGGTCTTGGGTGACCCTGATTGGCATTCCTTTATATCTAAATTGTCTTTTTCTGGCTTCCTGTAGGATTTTTTCTTTTGTTTGATAGCTTTGGAATTTGGCAATTACATTCCTGGGAGTTGTCTTTTGGGGGTTTAGTGTAGAAGGTGTTCTGTGAGCTCTGTCAGTGGCTGTATTGCCCCCTTGTTCTAGAATCTCTGGGCAATTTTCTTTGATTATATCTTGTATCACCATGTCCAGTTTGGTGTTTATTTCTGGCTTTTCTGGGAGTCCAATTATTCTTAAATTATCCCTTCTCCCCCTATTTTCCAGATCTATCACCTTGTCGGTGAGATATTTTATGTTCTCTTCTAATTTCTTGGTATTTTGGCTTTGCTTTATTGATTCTTGCTCTTTTACATGATCGTTGTCTTCCAGCTGCCTGATTCTGGCCTTTAAAGCCTGGTTTTCTTTTACAGTTTGGTCAAACTGGTTTTGTAGATGCGTGAATTTCTTTTGCATTATTTCCAACTTTTCCTCCCAGAAGGCTTCCATCTTTTTGGTCATTTCTGATTCAAATTCTTCATAGGTTTGTGGAGAGTTTCCATTTCCTTTGGAAGGTTTTGGAGCATTTTCTTTTATATTATCTTCTATCTGCTCTGTATTTTGTATTTTGGCTCCATAGAATGTGTCCAAAGTCGCCCCTTTCTTCTTATTTTTCTTGGTATTTTGGGGCTTCTGTGCTTCTGTGAAGTTTTCCATCTCTGAATGTGGAGGATTGGCTTTTCTTGTCTCTGTCTGGTGTTCAGAGGCTTTAGTCCTGGGCAGATGGTTCTATGACTTTCCCTGGGTTAAACTGAATATGCCTCACTGGAACTGGAATGGAAGGGTCGGACCACGTTGCTTTCAGGAAGTTGCCTTCAGAATTGCTGGCCGTGAGGCTGTTTCGTCGGCCTGCGGGGGGATGGGCTGCAGCTAACCCAAGCTCCGAGAGCAAGGACTTTCACTGAGACTTGGATAGCAGGATCCAGCCCGTAAGGCTGTCTTGCCCGCCCTGAGGGTTGCTGTTGTTTCGACCAGCTCTCTGCAGCGGAAGCCCCAGGCAGTAACTTTCACCGGGACTGTAGAACCACTGTTGAGTTTATAACCCAAAGAGATCATAAGGAAAAATACTTGTACAAAAATATTTATAGCCACACTCTTTGTGGTTGCAAAATATTGGAAAATGAATGGATGTCCTTCGGCAGGGAAATGGCTGAACAAATTATGGTTATGTTGGTAATGGAATTATTGTGCTAAAAAAATAATGAACTGGAGGAATTTCATGCAAAATGGAATGACCTCCAGGAATTGATACAGAAAGAAAGGAGCAGAACCAGGAGAACATTATACAAAGAGATTGATACCCTGTGGTATAATCAAATGTAATGAACTTCTCTACTATCAGCAATGCAATGACTGAGGACAATTTTGAGGGTATTATGAGAAAGAACACTATCCACAATTAGATGAAGAACTGTGGGAATAGGAAAAACAGAAGAAAAACAACTGCTTGATCACATGGGTTGATGGGGATATTATTTGACAATGTAGACTCTAAACTATCACCCTAGTGCAAATATCAATAATATGGAAACAAATCTTGATCAATGACATATGTAAAATCCAGTGAAATTTTGCATCAGCTATGGGAGGCAGTAGGGGAAAGGAGAGGGAAAGAACATAAATCTTGTAACCATGGAAAATTTTTCTAAATTAATTAATTAACTAAAAATTTCCAAATTAAAAATCAAATCAAATCAAACAATCAGCAAATATCATATGCAATGGAGATCAGTTAGAAGCCTTCCCAATAAGATCAGGAGTAAAGCAAGGATGCCCATTATTACCTCTATTATTTAACATTTTACTAGAAATGCTAGCAATAGCAATTATAGTAGAAAATAAATTGCAGGCATTAAAACAGGAAATGAGGAGACTAAATATCACTCTTTGCAGATGATATGATGGTCTACTTAAAGAATCCTAGATAATCAACTAAAAAGCTAGTGAAATTAATCAACAGCCTCATGGAAAGTTGCAAGATACAAAATAAACCAACATATAATCATCAGCGTTTCTATATATGTCTCAGCTTAGTAGAGATAGGAATGATATGAACACAACTACAAAACACTTTCCAAGCAATTAAAACTGGATCTAAACAATTAGAAAAACGTTAACTGCACATATGTCAGATGAGCATATAATAATATAATAATAAAGTGACAATCCTACCCAAATTAATTTACTTATTCAGTACCATACCTATCACACTACCAAGAAACTTTTTTTACTGACTTAGAAAAAAATTATAAGAAAGTTCATTTGGAAGAACAAATGATCAAGAATGACAAGGGAAATAATGAAAAAAAATGTGAAGGATGGGGGCCTATTGAAACTAGATCTTAAAGTGTATTAGTAATCAGTGGTCACCAAAGCAATATGGTGCTGGTTAAGACATAGTAAGGAGGATCAGTGGACACGACTTGGGGTAAATGTCCTTGGTAAGATAGTATACAATAATTCCAAAGATCCCAGCTTTTGGGACAAGAAACCACTATTTGACAAAAACTGCTGGGAAAATTGGAAAACTGTACGGGAGAGATTGGGTCTAGATCAACATCTCACACCAAGATAAATTCAGTATGAGTAAATAAATATAAAGAAGGAAATTATAAGAAAATTAGGTGAACATAGAATGGTCTGATCTATGGGAAAAGAAACAATTTAAGACCAAGGAAGAGATAGAGAATATTACAAAATGTAAAATGAATAATTTTGATTACATTTAATTAAAAAGTTTTTATACAACCAATACAACCAAAATTAGAAGGGAAGCAGAAAATTGGGGGAAAATCTTATAATAACCCATGGCAAAGTCTAATTTCTCACCTTTATAAAGAGCTAAAACTATTGTACAAAAAGTCAAGCCATTCCCCTTTTGATAAATCGTCAAAGGGAATGAATAGGTAGTTTTCATATAAAGAAATCAAAGCTATCAATAAGCATATGAAAAAGTTTTCTAAATTTCTCATAATTAAGAGAAATTCAAATCAAAACAACTCTGAGGTGCCACCTCACACTTGGCAGATTGGCTAATATGAAAGCAAAGTAATAAATATTGGATGGGATGTGGCAAAATTGGGATACTAATACACATTGCTGGTGGAGTTGTGAATTGATCCAACCATTCTGGAAGGCAATTTGAAACTATGCCCAAAGGGCTTTTAAAGACTGCCATGCCCTTAGATCCAGGAGCAGAACCAGGAGAACATTGTACACAGAGACAGATACACTGTGGCACAATCAAATGTGATGGACTTCTTTAGTAGCAGTTATGCAATCATCCAGGATACTTCTGAGGGACTTATGAGAAAGAACACTATCCACATCCAGAGAAAGAACTGTGGGAGGAGAAATGAAGAAGAAAAACATATGATTGATCACATGGTTTCATGGTGATATGATTGGGGTTATAAATTTTAAATCACCACTTTATTTCAAATATTAACAATATGAAAATAGATTTTGAACAATGATACATGTAAAATCCAGTGGAATTGCTTGCTGGCTATGGGAGGGGGTAGAGAGGATAGGAGTGAAAGAGTATAAATCATGTAACCATGGAAAGATATTCTAAATTAATTATTTTTTTACAAAAGAAGGAATGCTAATATATTAAAATTAATTTTTAAGGAATGAGGAGCTACTTTAAGTTTCTGAGGAGGGGAGTAATAATAATAATAATAATAATATCTGCTATATTTTACAGGTCTTAAAGCTATTTAGTATATAAAGTGAAATTTGAACTCAAGTCTTCTTTACTGTATGTCCATTTTTTATTTACTGTGCTACCTATCCACCCTCATAATAATATAAGTGAAGCCACAGTGGCATAGCCAGTAGGTATCAAAATGGGATTTGAACCTGTCTCTCTATCCCCAAGATAGACTCTCTATACTTTACTTTCTAGTGTTTCTCTTTGCCTATAATGTAAAATTCAAAAATACTTTGACTGGATCTCCAGCAAATTTTATTATTCCCTTCCTTCTATCATTCTCTACTCCTCCTATCCTCCATCTCATCAATTTTATTTTCCACCCCTATTGAGCACATCCATGCTAGGCTGGATGAAACTATCTTGTTAAAACTTAGGTATGACTTATTTGTTGATTTTTCAGGTGCTGGGTAATTCTCTTTATCATCTTCCTCATGTGTCTCATGCTATGCCTCTAACCTACCATTTAATTTTAATAGAAGTTCACAATGAGAATTTATTACAAAGTCAAAATATAAACCCAGCTCAGAACCCACTTCTTCCAAGTTATCATCTCTGATTAATCCCTTACTGACACTATTTCACCAAACTGTTTTTTATGTTAAATAATCATTGGTGTTTATTTTTGTCTTGATAATGCTTGGTTAATATTGTCAAATTTTCCTTCTTCTTGGCTTCTTGAGGGAAGAATTTCAACTATCTTTCATTCTTCACATTCCCCCAAATTCCAAGCACAAATAGGAAGGGAGAAGATTGCCTAGCTCAAAGAAATGGACATTAGGTCAACTTGTTTAATGTAGCTATGTTCAAATGTACCTCATTTTATGTTGAAATCTACTTAACTTTAAATTTTAGTTAATTGTTGTTTCTTGATATTTTGGTTACCATTTAAGATCTTGAGACTCTGTGATTCTCAAAACTCATAATAAAGCTCTCTGAGGCCTGGTTTGCAGCTCACATAGAGTACTGGGAACACAATTTAATTATGTGCTGGGAGAATAAATGAAATAAATCTATAGTTTATAATATTTTTATTTGTGAACCCATCACAGGCCAATCTTCTGAGAGTTTAAATGATGCTAATACTTGAAGATCTGAGAATGTTCAAAAATGTTTCAGGCTGTTTTAAGTTTTTAATTTAATCAGAAATTATGTGTTAGACTAAAAATCTGCTTATATTTATTAACATTCCTTTTGCATATTGCACTGATTAGGGTCATGTAATTGATTTTATTAAAAACTGATATTAATATAATTTGTTAAATATAAACTTAGATTTATTCCATTCATTATTGACAAAGATAATGTAGGCCATCATCCTCTACAGAATTTTTATTTATCAAGACAGCTGTAAAAATGGATACTTGAATCCAGGACTTCAATCCCCAGAAGTCCTTGCTCCACTTCCCCAGAGTGCTTTGTAATCTCACTGGGTTCTCACCTGGACTGAGAGCAAAATCATTATTTAGAGGGTCTCCGTCCACCACAGGGTCTTCTCTTCCTGGCTCAGCTGGCAAACAGATGTGTCTCATGATGTGAGTGAAATTTGGGTGGGCCTCATCACCTAGCACGTGCTTCTCTTCCTTGTATTTTCTTTAACCCTTGATCTTTAATAAACCTCATAAAAATAATACTCCTTGCAGAGAGAAACTAATTTCTACCTGCCTCAGCTTTCCCCAAAATTTTAATCTTTACACAGGAATGATAAAAATTAAGTGAGGTAATAAGGCATAGTCATTCAGAGGAAAATTGTGGAATCATGAAGAATTGGGTTCAAATCCTTTTTCAAACACCTTCTTTCTGTATATCATGAACAAAGCTCAATCTTTCAATATTTTAATCTATGATGTCTTTAAAATTTCAAAAAAAAAGCTGTTTCTCCCACTACTGCTTTCACATCCACTCCATAATGAGCAAATAAATAAAAACAAATCTGGAATATTAAGTTCACAATACACAGTTGAGTAATCTATCAAAAGAAATTCCTATTGTGCCCATATCCAAAAATGTAAATATCTTTCTTCATTCTAAGTTCATCACCTCTATTTCAGGACATAAATAATATATCACATATTCAATATTTTAGATTAATTTTCTAATATTTTGGACTAATTTTCTTTGCTTTATTATTGTGTTATCAGAGCTTTTATTGTATGCATTTTTCTTCTACTTCTGCTAACTTCTCTCTTCTTCAGATCATAGAATTCCTGGTTCTGAAGCTGTCCATTTCAACATTTCTTATAGCACAACAATATTTTATTTGTTCACTTATATGCCACATTTTATGTAGTTGTCCTCCAATATAAATGTATCTCCTTAGTTTAAATTTTTGGTTACTATAAAAATGTTATATGTATATATAATAAATATTTCCCTAAGCCTTGTAATCGATATATCTGGGGCAAAACATACCTTTCAGTTAAAATGGATAACTTTCTGGACATAACTCCAAATTGCTTGTAAGAATGGCTGGGCCAATTTATAATTCACCAATAGTGAATAGATCACAAAATAGTACACTGATGTGACTATTTTACTACAGTTCTCCCAACATTTGTCATTTTCCTTCTTTATCTTCTTTTCCAATCTTATGGAGGTGAGTATAATATTTATTTGATTTGTCTTTTTTTTTCTAATTATTGGTAATGTAGAGCTTTTTTTTTTTCATATGATTTCTGATAGCTTGGACTTCTTCCTTTGAATATTCAGGCAACTTTCTAGTATTCCTCAGAATCCCAGCTAAGAAATATTTTCTCAGTGTCCACCCCACTTAAAAAATATACTCAAAAAGGTGTTTTTTTTTTCATTTTCTTTGAAAGATTCATCATGTACCAGGCCCTACTGGCTTATCAACATTAATCTGCAGTTGGAGTTTCGCCAAATCAGATATATGGTCTGTTAGATACTCACCTCAGTTTTGCACCATTATATTTCTTCCGAGCTCTCCTTTAATAGACTGTTATACCCATGGGTCTCTAACTAGCCAGAGTCAGCATTTTCCAGGCTGCTTTTCACAAATCACATATTTCTTCTCCTTTTATTCATATTCAGTGCTTTATCTACATCTGTTGTCAAAGAGGACTAAACTTTGTGCATGGGGATTGACTTCCTGCTTGATGTAAATTATCCATACTGCTTCGGCTCTCAGATTTACAGTCAATGGTGTGGAGGCAGTAGTGACTAGAGGCTTGCTGCAAAGTTCAAGCTTGTTTGAAATTCCTTTTGTTACAATCAAGATGATTTGCTATAGCTGTGCCTTTGGTCCACTCATATCTGTCATGTCCGAAGACTTAGTGCTTCGGTGACTTCTGCTTGACAGAGTGAAAAATGTAAGACATAGAACACCCTTTAAGTTCCCTTATTTTTATCCTTCCTGATAATGAGACCCAACCCACTCTGGTCTGCTTCCTACTGAAGACAGAACTAGAAAGAGCCATTGGGGGAATGTTTCCCAGGTGAGGAGGGAGGACGCTGGAATATTTGTCTATTCTACCCTAGCAGCTGCTTAAGGTTATGATATTTTGTAGTTACTTTTTAACTTGAAACCATGTAATCTTCATATTTTCTTAGTCTTCCTACTCTTACAGTGACAAAATCAGAAACTTGGGACACAAGTCTATTCTCCTGAGGAATTGTTAGCATAGTACCAGTTTAATAAAGGTTTATAGCTTTTCTGAAATTAAGTTGAATATCCAAACTAAAATACCAGAAGGAAAACACACACACACAATCAGTTACTGGATAAGCAGAAATATAGAAATATTTTATTTAAATGTTACAGTGTTGTGGCAAGGACATTTTCTATGTCTTAGTAAACTTCCTAATTGCAAATTTCTATTATTTAAAAATAATTTATTATTTAAGCACAGATTGATATTTATAAAGATTAAAATTAATATCCAATACTCCAAATATTATATGTAATAATATTTATTAAATATTTATCTTAAAGTATGAGGAAGTAAGGCTAGCAAAAACCAAAAGCTACTACTCCCTCTTCCACCATGGAACCTGAGACCCCATGTCAGTGGAAAACAGGAACTCAAAACTTCCCTTACTTAAGGAGAAACACAAACAGGAAAAGGAAAAGGGGATTGTGGGAAATGTAGTCTCTAAGGTTCAAGATTCTAAATCAATGCATATTATAGATATCTTAGTATATTATGTAAAATGTAAGGGCTTCAAGTTTTTTTAATAACAAATAACAAGAAATAATACTACATGAAATAATATCTGATGTGAAATGTGGGGCTTGAAAAATATAATTGTATCATTTGCTAAAGTCCATAATCAAGATAAAAATTACTTATACAGTCACCCTTGGAAACAAAATTCCTTGGAAAGGAAGTACAATGAATTAATTTTTGGTTACTCATCTCATTTTAGACTTTAGTAATTAACAATGATAATCAAACACACATATTAACTATGGTAAATATTTCAGGGAACTATAATCAAGTTCTAGAGTTTAGTGGACTAGCTCTCAAGTCAGGGAACCATAATTGAAAGCCTGTCTCTGTCACTTATGACATTGGGGAAATTAGGTGAATCTAATTTTCTTGACTTGCTTTTTATCTAAAATGGGATACCTTGGGGGTAGCTGGGTAGCTCAGTGGATGAAGAGCCAGGCCTAAAGATGGGAGGTCCTGGGTTCAAATGTGGCCTCAGACACTTTCTAGCTGTGTAGCCCTAGGCAAGTCACTTAACCCACATTGCCTAGCCCTTACCACTCTTCTGCCTTGGAACCAATACACAGTATTGATTCTAAGATGAAAGGTAAGAATTTATAAAAAATAATAAAAATAAAATAAAATGGGATACTTTTTCATTCTAAATCCATGTACTTATGGAAATCACTTAATGTTTTAAATGTAATTTTATTTATTTTGTTAAATATTTATAAATTACATATAAACCTTTTTTACAATTATTTTTTGAGTTCTAAATCTCTCCCTGCCTTTCTACCCTCCCCTCCTTGAGGAGAGAAGCAAATTTATACCAATTATATCTGTGAAATCAGGCAAAACATATTTCCCTAATAGCTATGATGCAAAAGAAAACAGGTAAAAAAAAGAAATTTACCTAATATTTTAAAATATGCTTTTTAGTTTAAAATATATTTTAAAATATGCTGACACCTTCTAATAGTCTGTATCTTTCCATTGGGATAACGAGAGTTGCCCTCAGTGAAAAGGGAAATTTTTAACAATTGGGATGGAAGGTGGCTGTTAAATGTTTTCCCATGGAAAATCCATTCAGAGAGAAAGAGAGAGGAAGAGAGAGAGAAAGAGAGAGGAAGAAAGGGAGGGAGAGGGAGGGAGGGAGAGAGGGAGAGAGAGAGAAGATGCCAAGAAGGAACTGAATGCATACACAGGAGGTTCAAGACTTGGAAGCTCATTGTCAGAAGGAAGGCAATAAGAGCCACTCAGAGTTCTTTAGCTCTTTCAGTGAGTTGCTGGATGGGCTAATTAGACACTTAACACCTGAACATCTCAACTCTAACAGCTGCCTGAAACAGGGAGGGCTGTTAGAGGGAGGAAAAATTTGCTTGGGGCAAGTGGTAAGTGGGCTAAGGAAAATCACCTAATATTTAGAGAAGGTACTTAATAAGAGTTACAAATTAGGTACATTATTTGAATTTAGATGTGTATTATTTCTTTCAATAGTAGCTCCACGGGTAATCTATGAATATCTCTGTATGAGTGTGTGTATTTTAACAGAGCAAGTATGAACAATATATTACCATTATCTGAATAAAAATCATATTTTAAAATAAATTTAAAAAGACATTTTACTATTATGTCATATCTGACTCTTGGTGACCCCATTTGGTGTTTTATTGACAATGATGTTGGTGTGGTTTAGTATTTCTTTCTTCAGCTCATTTTATAGATGAAGAAACTAAGACAAACAGGACGACTTGCTCTGTTTACAGCTAGTAGGTATTTGAAATTGAATTCGAATTCAGGAGGATGAGTCCTCCTGACTCCAGATACAATACTCTATCCAGTATGCCATCTAGCTGGCACTAGTGACTAAATTAAATGTGATGCTTGGTTTTCTGAGTTTTCCAGTTGTAAGAGAAATCTAACCCCTCTTCTAATACCAGCTAAAGGAAGAAATATGACACTATCTGAATGCAGTAGCAGAGAACCTTGGACTGGGAAGAAAGAGAATATGGACTGGATATGGGCAAGTCATGTAATTTTCCTGATCATAATACCTGGGAATAAGACAAGCTCTGTTTCCAATTGTGGAAACACAGTGAAAGTCATTTATTTTTTTTCTGGGCCTCACTTTCCTTATTTGCAAAATTAAAGGATTAAACTAAGTTAAGGATTCTTAAACTGGAGCCAGTGAATAATTTAAAAAGACAGGTGGCACAATGGATAGAACATTGAATTAAGGAATTAATTCAATAATTAATAAATTAATTATTAATAAAATTAATAAAGTAAGATTAAGGAATCCTGAGTTCAAATCCAGATTTAGGAACTTGCTAGTTGTGTGACCCTGAGCAAGTTAACTTATATTACCTCAGTTCTTTCACCTGAAAAATGGGGTATTCTTTCACCTATTTCTGAGAGTTATCATGAGGATGAATTGAGATACTTGTAAAGCATCTTGCAAAGTTATAAATGATAATAGTTATTATTCTAATAGAAGAGCTCCATGAGCTATACTAGATTCCCAAAGGGGTTCTATGACACAATAAATGTTAAGAATCACTAGGCAAGATGACTCAAAGTTTCTTACAGTTTTGACAACTTGGGGTATCAGTAGCCAAATAGAAACAAGACAAAAATAGGGTCTGGGTAGCTGAGAAAGATTGCTTTGATGGTCACAGTGCCTGGGGAAAGTGAACCAAGGGAACAAATTCTTAAAGTCATTTGATCTCTGTCTGTGTCTGTGTCTGTGTCTGTCTCCATAAATAATTAAATGATTTTTAACATTCACATTTAAAAAATTTCAGTTTCAAATTTTCTTCTCTACTACCCCTTCTTCTACACCACTGAGAAGGTAAGCAATATACTGTCAATTATATATGTGAAGTCATCAAAAACATATTTCCATATTAGCCTTATTGCAAAAAATGCAAAAATTCAGAAAATTATATTAATTTTGTACTCAGGGTTCATCAGTTCTTTTTCTGAAGGTTTCTAGTATTTGTGAATCCTTTGAATTATTTGGGATCATTGTATTGTTCACAGTGATCCAGCCTTTCACAGTCAGTCATCATAATGACCTTGCTCTTACTGTGCACAATATCTGCTGGTTCTTCTCACCTTAATTTACATAATTTCATATAGGTTTTGCCATATTTTTATCTTATAATACAGCCCTCATCATTTCTTTTAGCATAATAATATTCCTTTTAAATCATATACCACAACTTGTTCATTCATTCCTAATCAATGAGCATCCCTCCTGTTTCCTATACTTTGCCCTAACAAAAAGAACTGCTATAAATATTTGGATACATATAAGTTCTTTTCCTTTTTATTTGATATCTTTGAGATATAGAGCTACTAGTGGTAATGCTGGGTCAAAGGTTACACACATCGTATGTCATTTTAAGCGTGGTTCCAAAGTGTTCTCCAAAATGTTTGGGCCAGTTTATCACCAGCAGTTCATTTGTCTACCTATTTTTTCTCCATCCCCTCTAGCATTTGTCATTTCTGATATGTATGAGGTAGTACCACAGAGTTGTTTTAATTTGAATTTCTAATTAATCATGATTAAGGGCATTTTTAAATGTAATTATAGTTTTGAATTCTTTTCTGAAAACTGCTTTTTCAAAATTAATTAATTAAGAATATTTGTCATGATTACATGATTCATGTTCTTTCCCTTCGCCTCTTCCCTCCCCCCTCCCAGAGCTAATCAGCAATTCCACTGGGTTATACATGTATCATGATTCAAAACTTATTTCCATATTATTAATATTTATAATAGAATGATCATTTAAAGTCAACATCCCCAATCATATACCCATTGAACCATATCATTAATCATATGTTTTTCTTCTGTATTTCTACTCCCACAGTTCTTTTTCTGGATGTAAATAGTCTTCTTTCTCATAAGTCCCTCAGAACTGTCCTAGATCACTGCATTGCTGCTAGTATTGAAGTCCATTACATTCAATTGTACCACAATGTTTGTTTCTGTGTACAAGGTTCTCCTGGTTCTGCTCATTTCACTCTGTATCACTTCTTGCAGGTCTTTCCAGATTATGTAGAAATTCTCCAGTATATACAGTACAAGGCTTTATGTGAGAAAATTTTCACCATTCTACCTCCCCCTTCCTCCTTTTACCAGTGCATTTCTGTTTCTCACCCCTTCAATTTGTTTTTTACTCCTTTGTTTTGGTGATAATACCACCATAATTGGTCTATTAGCACCATTTTTTTAATCTTATCTTATGGAAAGTCATGTTAAATGATCAAGGATTCAAATTGTTCATCTTTATATCAGACAAAAGAAATTACCATGACTATTCCTCGAGAAACCTGAAGAAATGTACAGATAGATGGGCATATAATCAAAGAGAACTATTTGAGTTTCATACACAGCTAAAGATTAGGAGGGATAGAACCAAAGTGTAGTAAAAAGTCAGAACTGTGGAAATTTATTTTGAAGTGGGGTTAATAAAGGAAGCAGGCAAGTTTCACCTATTGGGAGAAGTGTCTTAGTAAATGGAAGTAAATGTTTCTAATACAATTTCAACTGCAGCTTTTTCTTAGATCTATAACTGCTGTCAATGTACAACTGACCTCTCTTTGAATGAGATTTATGGGAAGTAGCATTTACTTTCAATATTGATTATCCATAACTAGTAATGCAGCCTATGCTGTACAGAAATACCACTGTCCTGATTCATATTATTGAGGTCTGATTCTGAGATGTTTTCCATGGAAAATTGGAGCATAGCAGGTTGATAGATGCATTTCCACTATTTCCTGTCCCCAGTGAGTACGTTTATTTTGTATCATGACTTCAGACTGCAAACTAGCACTTTGGGGAATAAGGGAAGAAAATGTATAGTCTCTTACTGAAATAGAGTACCAATTAATGATCATAAAGTTTGGAGGAAACCTCATAAAATTGAATTATTCCCCTCCATATGCTCTCTTTTTGCAGCCAAATTGGAATCCTCTTGGCTACTAATCCCCAGACATGCACTGTATTCCATGCATTGATACTTCTGTTTCTACTCTTCCATTTACTAAAAATGTACTCTCCCCTTCCTTGTTTGCTTTTTGAATATGCCCTTAACTTTTAAAATCCATATCTTTCAAAAGACTTCATTGGTCTTTATAGAATTACAGACTGTCAAAGATAATAGATACTTCAATGACCAGATGAATTTTTTTGTGTGATCTAATATAGCATCATGTATTTGATTGACTCCCATGGCTTATTGTTGAATCATTTTGACCTTCCATTCTACTAAAACAGTTTCCCAGTGAACTCTCAACTCCAGTCTTGAAAAAAAGAAGAAAATCCTCAATATCATAAATGGTTGTCCAATATTTGCTTGAAGATCTCCACTGAGGAGGAACTCACCACTTACCAAGTTACTTCTTTGCACTTTTAGGAAGCTCTAAACATTATTGAGTTTTTCATTACTTCCATCCTAAATCGACCATTGTGTTTGCCATCTAATGTTTATAGTCTTAAACATGAGAGGTCAAGTAGAAAAGTCTAATCTCTCTTCTAGGTAACATTCTTCAGATACTTGAAGATAACTATAATGTCTTTCTTGAGTCTTTTCTTCTGCCCAAATGGCCTGTCCATTCAGACTTTACAGTACAAGTTGTTTTGTCATTCCCTCTTCCAGTAACTTTGTAATATCACATGTGACAGTTCCTTGGGTAGATATCTACTTACTAAAATTATGTAAATACTGTGATTTTCCCAAAGCCTACACAGAGCAGGTGCTCAATCTGTCTTGGCTGTTATTGCTTGGATTATTTTTTTTAATTTTGTGTTTCAAACCCTGAGAGTGGAGCCAAATTAGCTTGAAGAGCATCTGACTAACAAAGTAAAATGGTACCTTTTGAGAGACTGCAACTAGCATGGAAGATGGTTCAGAATGCGAGGAAGGGGTCTATAGCTAGGAGCTATGATTCAGAAATGAGAACAAGAACTATGGTTAAGATTCGAGACATCAAACAAGAGGCAATCATAGAGGAAATCAGGATATGAGTTTTATTATCAGTTGTAGTTTGGTTTGCAAGCCCATCATTATACATTTAATGGGCAGTTCTTATTTGAAAAGTCTGCCTCCCCCAGCCCTTCCCCTTTCACTTTCTATGCAATGCATTTCCCTCTTTATTCATCTGAGCCTGTGAGAGTGGTTGGCCAATGGATCAATCAATCAACTTTTATTTAGCATCCATTGTATGACAATCACTGGACTAAGACTAATGATACAGAAAAGGGTAAAAGACAGCCCCTACCCTGAAGGAATTCACAATGTGGTAGGTGACATTTTTATATTTTGATTCAGAATGTCACCTATTGTCCATTATATATCTTTTGTTATATTGTTTCTCCACCATGACCATTGTTGCATTTAACTGGTCATATAAGACTTGGTGATTCATTTTACCCCTGTTTATACAAAGCTATTGTTGTGTAGGATTCCAGATATAAACAAATCATGAAAGTATTAAAAATGTATTCAAAAACTGACTTTAATGAGCAAAGTGTCCATAGATCAGACATGGATATATTTCTAACAGTTCACATGATTGATTTCTGAATCCTTGAATTGAATTGGGGTTCAAATTTTGTGGAACTCAAACCTCTCTACTTGTCTGCAGTCTGGAAGACTGGCATGTAATTTCTATAGCTTCTTTGTAATGGCAAAGACACATACTCAGCATTTGAATGAGATGGTGCCAGGACTATAGATGGTGCCAGGAAGTAGAACTTCCAAACTAGCTTCTGATTGGGCACATCTATATTGGTATCCTTTCTTTTGCCTTGTTGTTGATTGCCAATATAATGCTAATGTCTCTATCACACCACCTGTTTGATTGACAGTAGCACATCCCCCAATCCTTGAAACCTCAATAAAATTCAGTTCACCTATATGACTCAAGACTCTCTCACCATCAGAGGAGGAACTGACAGGCTGTATGTGATGCTGAAGGATCCTGTGTCTTTTTGTCTGTTTTCTCTACCCATGTCTTTTCTGCCTTAAACTTTAATCCTTTCAACCTTATTCCCTCAATCCCCAGCTTCCTTTTTAGGGGCTCAACCCATGAAAGATCTTGTAGCAGCAGGCTGCTACAGTTGTGATATTCTATATTGTAAAGATTAAAATTTAGGGGAGACTGAGGAGACTGAAATTAGTTTCTCTCTGCAAGGAGTATTATATTTTTTAGAGGTTTATTAAAAATTAAGGATTAAAGAAAATACAGGATAAGAAAACGTGCCTAGGCTAGAGGCCTAGACAAGATAATCTCACATCATGGAAGAGCCATGTCTGCTCTAAAACGGAAGTCCAAAAGAGACCCCAAAGCCTTTGCAATCAGGTTAAATCCCTTCTCGATCTCAGCCCACCTGAGAATTCAGTGAGATTACAAAGCATTCTGGGGAAGTGGAGCAAGGGCTTGTGGGGATTGAAGTCCAGAGTTCAAGTCCATTTTTATAATATATACTTAACATATACTGATATACTGTAATCTAATTATACCCAACTTGAGATTTTGCATTGATTTGAGGATCAACTGAAATTTTAAAGCTTTTTAGCTTGTTCTTGCCTAAGTCTGTTGAGACTTCAGAGAATCACTGTAAGAACATTGGTTTTTAATATACAGTGTCCCAAAATTCTTAGTATAATTTTAAAATATTAATTGTGGTACTATTAATTTATTAGTAGCTTAAATTGTTATATAGTAAACACACATTCATACAAATCATGAATAATAAATTTGTATATATAAATATAGGCATAAAATTTAAACTTTTATTAGAGCTAGCAGATTAGTCACTGAAAACACTCAACAGACTCCCACATGAAATCCAAACTAATCTAGTCATCCTGTGCCTTGTTTTTTGTTCAGCTTCAATGACTATATACCCACATGCTGCTAGACCAACTAAATGGATTATCTCCCCAACTTCAAGACATAATCTGGGCAAAGAAATTCATTTTTGTTTTCCTTTATGAATGAGTAACCTGAATTCTTATGAGTATGGTCAGAATTACTTATTAAAACAACTTTTTTGTGGTTTAATAATTTTAGTTATATCTGATTGTGGCATCATTTCTCATTTTCTTGGCAAATATACTAGAGTGGTTCAACATTTCATTCTCCAACTGCTTTTATACTTAAAG
The DNA here is from genome assembly GCF_027887165.1 of Monodelphis domestica. Lineage (NCBI taxonomy): Eukaryota > Metazoa > Chordata > Mammalia > Didelphimorphia > Didelphidae > Monodelphis > Monodelphis domestica. Next base: position 208,653,215 of record NC_077232.1, on the reverse strand, counting down.
AAACTGAGGCAAACAGGAATAAGTGCCTTAGCCAGGGTCACTCACTCCTTATTTGAGGCTAGATTTTCACTCATATCTTCCTGACTCCAGGCTTGTTATTCTATTCATTGTACCACCCAGATAATCCTATTAGAACAAGTATAAATTTATTATTATTATTTTGTTTGGGGGATACTAGCTTTGTCCAATGACCATTAAGTTTTGACAAAATGGAAGAGTTAACAACATTTATATTGGCATTCCTTTTACTTCTCTAAACATATTCCAGGACTAGAAACCATGTGCTGGAGCAGTGAATTTTTTGTGTTCCAAAATACTAGCCTGAGAGTCACAGAGTCCTGAAAGGAGTACCTTACCTTGTGCTTGAGCTACTAAATCAGGCAGTATACAACCAGACTTTATTTTAGTCCACAGCCATCTGCTCACCATCCACCTGATAACATGTATGTACCTAATTGCCCACCCTACTCTTTATTTTCCTGGTCTAGAATATCAACAATTCAGTATGGTCTCTATTACTAGAAAAGATTATTCTACAGCTATGACTCTACCCAATGTACCCACAACTCTACACAAGAAAATACAGCTTTTTTGGTCACCATTCACTGAGAGAAGTTGTCTCTTCCTGTTGGAATATTACCTTCTTGACAAGAGGAACCATCTTTATTTTTGTTTTCATATATCCAGTGCTTAGTGCAGGACTGATATTTAGTAAGTACAAACACATGGATTTTTTTGAAAAAATATTTTGTCCAATTATGTATAATAACAATTTTCAACATATATTACCCCAAATTATAAGATCAAAATATCTTTCTCTCTCCTTTCCAAAGATTGGAAGCAATTTGATATTTTATATGGGTTATACTTGCCCTATTGTGCAAAGCATACTTCCATACTCATCATTATTATAAGAAAGTACTCATATAAAACCAAAAGACACAAATCAAAACACAAATACACTAAAGTGAAAAATAGTATACTTTGATCTGCATTCCAGCTCCAGCAGTTCTTTCTCAGAGGATGGATAGCATTCTTTGTAAGTCTTTCAAAATCAACTGGGTCAATGTATTACTGAGAATAGCTGTTTTTCATGGGTGATAATTTCACAATATTTCTGTTATTATGCACAATGTTTGGGTTCAAGAGTTCATATCCTTCAAGATTCTTCTGAAATCTGTAGCACAGTAGAATTCCATCATCATATTCATATCTCAAAATTTATTCAATTATTCCCCAATTGATGGATATCACCTCAGTTTCTTTGCCTTTGCTACAACAGAACCTCGATATTGACCTAGTAGTAATAGTATTACTGAATGAAAGGGTAAGCACAATTTTATCGCTTTTGGGGCATAGCTTTAAATTGTGTTCGAGAAAGCCTGGATTAGTTCACAACAAACCAACAATGCATGTGTCCTAATTTTGCCACATCCCCTCCAAAATTTATTATTTTCCTTTACTGTCATAATAGCCAATATGAATAGTGTGAGATAGTACCTCCAAGTTATTTTAATTTGCATTTCTCTAATCAAGAATTTAGATATTAGATAGATTTAGAATATGTTTTCATGATTTGATTTTTTGATTTTTCATATGAAAACTACATGTTCATATCCTTTGAACATTTATTAATTAAAGAACACTTTGTTTTCTTTTAAATTTGACACAGTTCTCTACATATTTGGGAAATGGGATTTTATCAGAGAAATTTGCTATAAAAATTTTCCCGGATTTTTGCTTCCCTTCTCATCTTGATTGCACTGATTTTGTCTGTACAAAATATTTTAAATTCAGTATAATCCAACAAAATGAGTAAATAAATTCAATATAATAAAAATTATTCTTTTTATAGCTTGTGCTGTTCTCTTTCTCTTTGCTCATAAATCCTTCACTTCTCCATAAATCTGACAGGTAAACTATTCTTTATTCTTCTAATTTTATATCTAAATTGTATACATATTTTGAAATTATCTTGGTATGAGGTATGAGAGATTAATCAGATTATCAAGTGCTCTATTTTATTTGCTTAAAAATAAAACCAACTGCTAGCCTTATTTATTAGTTCAATGATTCTCTTTCAATTTCAGAAATTTTTTTCTTTGAGTTTTAGCACTTCCAATTTTGTCTTAAGTTAGAGATTTTTAATTTGTAATTTTTCTGGTGTTTTTTTTTTGGGGGGGTGCTTGTTTTAGGCTTTAGGCCCAATTCATTGATTAGATTTTTCTCTATTTTGATCTATTATGATCTTGGAATCAACTGTATAGACATGATAATTGAACACAAGGGGATCAATAAGTTTACCAGTGTGACAGAACAAAGAGATAAAGGATAAGAACCCCAAGTCTTAATTAGTAATAGTCAGTGAACAAGATTCAGAGAACAAACAATTCATGTTAGATTTTTTAGTCTTTTTTCCTTCATTTTTGTCATCTTTATTATCATCATTGCCATCTCTTCTTCTGATCTTCTTGATCTTGATATTTTTGGGGAAAATTTTATTTAATTAATTGATTTAAAATATTTTTCCATGGTTATAATATTCCTATTCTTTCCCTCTCTTCCCAGAAGCCCATTGCAAAGCCAACCCACAAGTAAATTGGGTTTTATGTGTGTCATTGATCAAGATTTATTTCAATATCATTAATATTTTCACTAAGGTGATCATTTAGAGTGCATCCCCAATCATATCCCCATCAACACATGTGGTCAAACAGTTGTTTTCCTTCTGTGTTTCTATTCCCTTAGTTTTTCCTTATAATGTGGATAGCATTTTTTCTCATAAGTCCCTCCAAATAATTCTGGATTATTTCATTGCTACTAGTAGAGAATTACATTACAATCGATTGTACCACAGTTTATCAGTCTCTGTGGATATTATTCTCCTGGTTTTGCTCCTTTCACTCTCTACATCATTTCCTGTAGGTCGTTCCACTTCACACGGAATACCTCCAGTTTATTGTTCCTTTGAGCACAATAGTTTTCCATCACCAACATATAGAACAATTTGTTCAGCCATTCCCCAATTGAATGGCATCCCCTCATTTTCCAATTGTTTGCCACCACAAAAAGAGCAGCTATGAATATTCTTGTACAATTCTTTTTCTTCATGATCTCTTTTGGATACAAACCCAGCAGTGCTATGGCTGGATCAAAGGAAAGGCAGTCTTTTAGCGCCCTTTGGGCATAGGTCCAAATTGCCTTCCAGAATGGTTGGATTAATTCACAACTCCACCAGCAATGCATTAATGTCCCAATTTTACCACATCTCCTTCAACATTTATTACTTTCCTTTGCTGTCATGTTAGCCAATCTCTTAGGTGTTAGATATCTCAAGGTTGTTTTGATCTGCATTTCTCTAAATATAAGAGATTTAGAACACTTTTTATGTGCTTATTAATAGTTTTGATTTTTTTTAATGAAAATTGCCTATTCGTGTTCCTTGCCCATTTATCAATTGGAGCATGGCTTGATTTTTTTGACAATTCATTTAGCTCTTTATAAATTTGAGTAATTAGACCTTTGTCAGAGGATTTTGTTATGAAGATTGTTTTCCAATTTTTTGCTTCCCTTTTAATTTTGGTTGCATTGGTTTGGTTTTGTTTGTACAAAAACTTTTTCATTTGATATAATCAAAATTATTGATTGTATATTTTGTGAGTTTTTCAAGCTCTTGCTTGGTTTTAAAGTCTTTCCTTTCCCAAAGATCTGGCATGTAAACTATTCTATGTTCACCTAAATTGCTTATAGTTTCGTTCTTTATATTCAAGTCATTCACCTATTCTGAGTTTATCTTGGTGTAGGTTGTGAGATGTTGATCCAAACCTAATCTCTCTCATACTGTCTTCCAATTTTCCCAGCAATTTTTTATCAAATATTAGATTTTGGTCCCAAAAGCTGGGATCTTTGGGCTTATCATAGACTATCTTACTGAGGTCACTTACCCCAGTCTATTCCATTGATCCTCCCTTCTGTCTCTTAGCCAGTACCAAATTGTTTTGATGACCACTGCTTGATAGGATAGTTTGAGATCTGGGACTGCAAGGCCACCTTCCTTCACATTTTTTCCCATGATTTCCCTGCATATCATTTATTTTTTGTTCTTCCAAATGAATTTTGCTATGGTTTTTTCCTAATTCAGTAAAAATGTTTTTGGTAGTTTAATGGGTATGGCACTAAATAATTAAATTCATTTGGGTAGGTTTGTTATTTTTTATTTTGTTAGCTCATTCTGCCCATGAGCAGTCGATGTTTTTCCAGTTGTTTAGATCTAGTTTTAATTGTGTGGAGAGTGTTTTGTAGTTGTGTTCACATAGTTCCTGTGTTTGTCTTGGCAGATAGATTCCTAAGTATTTTATATTGTCTAGAGCGATTTTAAATGGAATTTCTCTTTCTAATTCCTGCTGCTGAGATGTGTTGGAGATATATAGAAATGCTGATGACTCATGTGGGTTTATTAAGTATCCTGTACCTTTGCTAAAGTTGTTGATTATTTTGACTAGCTTTTTGGTTGATTCTCTAGGATTCTTTAAGTAGACCATCATATCATCTGCATAGAATGATAGCTTGGTCTCTTCATTGTCTATTTTAATACCTTCATTATCTTTTTCTTCTCTAATTGTTACTGCTAGTGTTTCTGGTACAATGTTAAATAATAGAGGTGATAACGGGCATCCTTGCTTCCCTTCTGATCTTATTGGGAATGCATCTAGTTTATCCCCATTGTAGATGATGTTTGCTGATTGTTTTAGGTGTATACTGTTTATTATTTATAGGAAATCCCCTTCTATTCCTATGCTTTCTAGTGTTTTCAATAGGAAATTGCTCATTCTGTCAAATAGTTTGTGTAATATTGGGGTTAGTTATTCTTTGAATGTTTGATAGAATTCACTTGTGAATCCATATGGTCCTGGGGATTTTTTCTTAGGTGATTCTTTGATGTCTTTTTCAATTTCTTCTTCTGATATGGGGTTATTTGAGTATTCTATTTCTTCTTCTGTTAATCTAGGCAATTTATATTTCTGTAAATATTCATCCATATCACCTAGATTGCCATATTTATTGCCCATATTTGGGCTTAATAGTTTTTAATGATTGCCTTAATTTCCTCTTCACTAGATGTGAGGTCTCATTTTTCATCTTTCATATTGTTAATTTGGTTTTCTTCTTTCCTTATTTAATTAGATGGATTTGTTTCTTTGTCTATTTTATTTGTTCTTTCAAAATACCAGCTTCTAGTCTCATTTATTAATTCAATAGTTGTTTGACTTTCAATTTTATTAGTTTTTCTTTTAATTTTTAGGATCTCTAATTTATTTTTCTTCTGGAGATTTTTAATTTGTTCACTTTCTAGTTTTTTTCATTTCCATACCCAATTCATTGGCCTCTGCCCTACCTAATTTGTTGATATATGCACTCAAGGATATGAAATTATCCACTGAGTATTGCTTGAGTTGCATCGTATAGATTTGGAAAGGATGTCTCATCATTGTTCTTTTTTAAGTGAAATTTTTAATTTTCTATGATTTAGTTTCTAAAAATTCTAAAATTCTAAAAAATTCTAAAAAAATAGTTCTAAAAAAATTTAAGTTTCTATGATTTCTTCCTTAACTAACTGATTTTGGAGAATCATATTATTTAATTTCCAATTGATTTTTATTTTCCTCTCCAATTACCCTTACTAATTATTATTTTTAGTGCATTATGATCTGAAAAGGCAGTATTTGTTATTTCTACTCTTTTGTACTGGTTTGCAATGTTTTTATGCCCTAGAACATCGTCAATCTGTGTCAATGTACCATATGCTGCTGGGAAAAAGGTTTATTCTTTTTGTCCCTATTCATTTTTCTCCATATATCTATTAACTATAGTTTTTTTTCTATGATTTCATTCACATTTCTTCTGTCTTATTTATTTTTTGGTTTGATTCATCTACATCTGATAGGTAAAGGTTCAGTTCCCCCATTAGTATAGTTTTACTATCTTTTCCCTCCTTGAGCTCCACCAATTTCTCCTTTAGAAATTTGGATGCTATATACCATTTGGTGTGTCTTGAGTACTGATGTTTCCTCATTCTCTATATGGTTTTTTATCAGAATGTAATTACCTTCCCTCTCTATTTAACTAGTTCTGTTTTTACTTTGTCTTTGTCAAATATCATAATTTCAAGTCCTGCCTTCTTTTTCTCAGTTGATGTTAATAGATTTTTCTCCAGCCTTTAATCTTTATCCTGGGTATGTCTACCTGCTTTATGTGTATTTCTTGTAGACAATATATGGTAGGATGTTAGTTTCTAATCTACTCTGCTATTTGCTTCCACTTTACAGGTGAGTTCATCCCATTCACATTCATAGTTATGATTACTACCTGTGTATTCCCCAACATTTTGATTTTGTCTCCTTGTTCTGTCCTTTCCTCTTTCACTATTTCCTTCTACACCTGTGTTCTGTTTTTAATCTGTCCCCCTAATCCCCACCCTTATTTTACTTTCCTTTATCCCCCCCTCCCTTCTTATTCCTCTCTTATTTTTCTTTTGGGGTCTTTTAAAGCTACTCCAAACATTCTCCCTGACTTGTATTGATTCCCTCCCAACCTGCTTTTCTACCCCCTCCTTTTTTATTCCCTTTTTATTTTTTTAGGGTCTATTAAATTCCCTCCCCCCTCTCTTTTCCTTCCTTTTTTAACTCCTCACCCCACTCCACCCGTAGTTTTCCCCTCTCTATGTCCCTATAGGGTAAGATAGAATTTGATACCTAATTGATTCCACTGAAAGTAAGGTTTGAGTATTACCTTTTAGAACTCTTCTTCTTCTTCTTATAATTATATTCTTACTTGCCCCCTCCCATGTGCATTTTTGTGTAGTATAGATTATCCTAATTTTCTTATTCCTTCAAGTTTCTCTTGATGCCATCTTCTTCCCCTTGCCTTTCTTTCTTCTTACTTATTTATATATGACCATAAACCACTTAGTATCACAATCTCTACCTATGGATAATTCTTCTAACTACTATAATAGTGAGTATAATTTTGACAGTTACAAATAACATTTTTCCATATGGGAATATAAACAATTTGGCTTTATTTGGGCTCTTAAAGAAAAAAAATAAGACCTCTCTCTTTCTTATTTACCTTTTCATGTTTCTCTTGGTTTTTGTATTTTCTCCTTAGCATGGAAGCTCTTCAATTTGGCAATTACATTTCTGGGGGTTGTCTTTTGAGGATTTAGTGTGATGGGTGATCTATGGACTCTTTAAATCTCTATTTTGCCCTCTTGTTGAAGAAACTCAGGGCAGTTTTCTTGCATAATTTATTGTAGTATGATGTCAAGTTTTCAGTTTGTTTCCAGATTTTCAGGTAGGCCTATGATTCCCAAATTGTCTCTCTGAGATCTGTTTTCCAAGTTAACTACCCTCTCAATGAGATATTTTGTGTTGCCTTCTAATCTGTCGTTCTTTTGACTTTGCTTTATTAATTCTTGCTATCTTGTGAGATCATTGGCTTCTACTTGCCCAATTCTAGTTTTGAATGACTGGTTTTCAACTAAGATCTTTTGATTTTCCTTTTTTTGTTTGATCTATCCTGCTTTTCATGGCTTCCAGCAGGTCATTTTTAGTTTTCAATTTGCTTATTATTTCATTTGATTTCTGGTCTTCAATTTACAAGTGGGAGATCCTGTCTTTTAAACTGTCATTTTCTTTTTTAACTATTTATCTCTTATCTTGCCAAATCACTTCCATTTTTCTCATAATCTTGGACTTAAAGTCTTCAAAAACTTGTGACCAATTTCCATGTTATTTTTTTTTAATTTGGGTGCTTCTACATTTTTGGTAGTCTTCTGCTGTCTCCTCTTTAGTCTGGATTTTTCTGTATGAAAAATATCAAGGGTTAAGGTTTTCTTCATTTTTTTGTTTTGTGAATTGGAGTTCCTAGGAGTTGGTGGCCATTGCCTTGTTCTCTCCTGGTCAGAAGTCTAAGTGAGGTCTGTGGATGATCTTTTCTTTGGGCCATAGAGTGGTTTTTGTCCTGAGGATATTTTTTCTAGTCTTCAGCAGTGTCTAGGTGCTCTTAGGTCAGGTACATCCCCTAAGAACTTAAACACTGCCTTGAAGAAGTCTGGGTGTGTAGTGTAGGAAAGTCTCTGTTTTGAGTGCTGGAGAGGTTTTAGCCCTGAGGCTATTTTTTGGTTCTCTGTGGCATTTTGTTGTGAGCTAAGTTATCTGCCCAAGCTCCATGTTTCCTAAGCCTCCCAATTTCCCAAGTCTCCTTTCTCTTAGGGGTAAGTCTGTTGACCTCAGTCAGCATCCCTCCTAGAACAAAGAAGTTATTCCCACGCTAGCTCCAACTCTGGAAATGTAGGTGAAGTGGGGGAAGCATGATGAGCTTGCCCCTTGGTGGGAGAAATTTTGCCCCCTTTTAGTGTAGAAATTGTCTCCTATCTTTGCCTAATTTCCCTACTGTGCCCTACCCTGGAACACTTGTTTGACTTTGGTTTTGTTGTTTGGAGGCACTGTGTGTAAATCGGTGGAGAGAAGAAGAGTCCTGTTTCTACTCTAGAGCCATCTTAGGCCAGAAGTCTCTATCTTCTTTTTGATCTTGATCCTGATCATATGGATCTTGATTTTCTTTTCCTTCTTCTCCTCCTCCTAATCCTCCTTGCCTTCCTCTTCCTTCTTCTCCTCTACCTTCTCCTAATCACCTTACCTTCTCCACTTTCATCCTTCTCTTCCTCCTAATCTTGTTCTCCTTTTTTTCCTTTTCCTTCTTCTCATCCATTTCTCTTTCTTCTTGTTATTTTCCTTTCTCCTTACTCTCCTCCTTTTCTTTCCTCTTTACCTCCTTGAGTAAAATATTCTTTCAACTTATATTTACCTAGTATGCTTTACTTGACCACATTCAGTCTTAATTCTATAGTCAACCATTTTAATTGCTCTCTGATTTCTACACAGGAATGTTTTGCTGCCCTAACATCCCATTCTTGACCTAATAGTCCTCTCTTTGTTAAAATATTACCACCTATGCTGATATTATCAGCCTGAAAGACAAGTGTCGTAATTGTTGATAATGGATGTAGAAATACAAATGACTTTAATCCTTTATACCCATCAACTTTAATATTTCAAAAGAATAGACAACTGAATGCTTGGTGTACTGAATCAAAATGAACAGATTTTCAGTTATGCTTTTAAATAATACTTAATGCTAATACTGCTTTTCAAACTTTTTTTTCCTTATGCCTTGTTAACAATTATTCCAAACTGTTTTCTCCCATCTTGTCCTCAGATGCATTCCAATCCTGTTTCAGAATCTCCTGACTATTTACTTGAAGAAATCCATTCACTACCTTTATTCACTCCTCAAAGTTATTGGACCATCATCCACATATTCTTTTTACTCTTTTGTTTCATAAAATGTGTCGATGATTCCATCTCTTCCTGTATCTTCTAAGATATCAATCCAGCAGTCATTATCATTCAATTTATTATATGTCTTGGGTAGTGGGTATGTTTTTGCCTTTCTTTATATAGCCAGAAAATAGTACAATAGTACAATGACTGGCATATAGTAGGAGCTTGTTGTCATTATTCTTATTGAAAACTATAATGGTAATGATTTCCAATATCTGCCTGACTTTTTTCTGACATTTGTCTAAGAATATGGCCAAGTCTCCTTAATCCTAAAAAGAGGAAAAATCTGTATCCTTTCTGCCTTATCTAGGTTATTGCATCTTTTTCTTATACTTTATTATTGTATTTCTAGAAAAACTTCTCCATGACAAACTGCAGTGTCACTCCTCTTTCTCCTGAAAACTGTTTTCTACATCCTCACCAAACCACTATAATTCTAAAGTAAATGATCCCATAACTAGCACCAATTAATTATTAATCTCTTGATACAATGATTTTTGTTCAGTAATAATTCTTCACATCTTTGCAGTTGTACACATACTTCCTTCTATGTATCCCTTACTTTTTTCTTTTTACACTTGTGCTGTTCCCCCTCTAACTCTGATTCTTTTTTATTGTCTCTGTAACTTGCTTGTCATCTTTGTCTGTAACCATTAGAGAGTGAAATTCCTATATTCTGCTGTTTCATGAAGTAAGTTAGGAGGAACTCAAAAGTAAACAGGTCCCCTGATCAATGCTCTCCTTGCCCCAACATGAACCTCTTCCCTCTTCCAACCTGATGACTTTTAGTGAGTAATATGGTTGTGGTTGCATTACAAATGTTATTTTTTGTCTTTACTGCTCTTTAGGGGAAGGACATTTAGTTAGTACCTAAGTTGTGGACCTGCAAAGTGGCATCTTCTGTGTTGAAGGGCTCCTGCGTGCCTTGGTTTATTGTTTGCATGTTGTTTAGTGTTGTGGTTTTATAGCCCATTGTGTTCGATCATATTGCAGCAAGAAAATTCACTCCCCCATTACAAGAATTGATGCACACCAGATGGTGGTTTTTTAATGTGGATATAATTTTGTGATATGTGAGCAATAAAAAAGTACCATAAAGCCAAACTAATGATGTAACCCTCTGGTTAGGTAACTATATTCAAGGCTAAGTACCTGTCCAGTCAGCATACTGATGAAAGCTTACTGAAGCTATTTGCTTCTTATTCTTCTCTCCAAACATACCACCTCATTAAATTTTCTTTCTCTATCATAATTGCATTTCATTTTAGGGCCATTTGAATGATGTTAATGATGGTGACCATCATGGATTTCTCTTGATGTTCACTTTACACAGATGTTTCTTTTTATTTGAATTCTAATCACTGTCCAACCTCAAAATATCCTTCATTAAACACACACACATGCACATGCACATGTGCACACACACACCCTTTTAAAGATTCATAACTTTATCAGTATAAGCACTCCCTCCACTAAAAGAGATCATAGCATGATATGTTATAAATTCAGCCTTGAAATCTGGAAGGCATGGTTTCTGAGCCATATTAGCTGTGAGAAAATGGACAAATAAGACTCTCATATTGCATCTTTCTCAACTATCAATTACTATAAAATACAGTACTCACAGCATCCATGGAGGTAATTTCCTATGGAACATCTGACCAAAATATATTGTGAATAGCTACATAAGTAAACTATACACACATGTATGCATAAATGTATGAACATATATTTATTTATCTATGTATATAAGTAATAACTTTTATATGGGGGTAGGATTCAGACTTATTGTTTTGTTAGTATAGGGAACTTCCAAATGAATACACAAAAGGAAAAGAACCCAACCATAGAGAACTATTTTAGAAAGAAAGAAGACGAGTTCAAATTCAAAAGACAATGAAATTAAAATATCCATATGTAAAACTTTACATAATAATATAAAATGGCCATGAGCCCAAAAGATTCTTGGAAGTGTTTAATGAAGACTTTAAAAAACAAAAGAAAAACATGGAGGAAAAAATAGAAAATAATGCAAAAAAATTAAGAAAAATTATGAAAGGATCACAAATTTGAAAATAAGATCTAAAAACTCATCAAAGAACAAATTGTTAAAAATTAGAATTAGAAAGTGGATGCTGACAGCTTCTTAAGATAACAAGAAACAACAAAACTAAATTTTTAAAATGAACAAAAAAAAAAGAATATAAAAGACCTTAATATAAAAGCAACTGACCTCAAAAACAAATTGAGGAAAGAATATAAGAATTATAAGACTACCTAAAAGTGATGGTAAAAAAAGAGTTTAGACACTATACTGAAAATTTTTTTAAGGAAATCATCCTGAAGTTTAGATGAAAAAACTTCTAAAAATGCAAGTTAGCATCTATTGTGTAGCTTAGGGACTTAAAGATTTAGCTGTCAGGGGCCCCTGTAAGGTTATATTTACAATATAGGATTGTTGCTTATCCTTCAGAGATGGATAGAGGTTCAATGACATTATGGGGTGATATCCTGACTCATGCATGAATTTGTTTAAGTAAAGCAGAGCTGCATGATGTCATCTGCCTTCTTCTCTCTTAAAGTTATTGAAGTCATGAAGCAGGACAAAAATCAGGTGATGGCCAGGGATGTGGGTGCTTTATATGGAATATGCAGGAAATATTTCTTATCTATCTTTGGTGTTCACCTTTCCTCCATTTCTCTTAGAAGCTATAACATGTAAGTGGCCACACTCTGGTAAAGCAAACAAGTCTGAGGAACAAGTGTCAAATCAAATGGTGAGTTAGAGGAATATCAACTTCAAGCACATGAAGAAAGACTTCGTACAGAACTAGAAAATGAGAACAATTTTTTTCAGTGACCACAAACATGTCTGAAGCAGGCATTATATAATAGTTAGGGTTTGGTTAGATATCAAAGATACCAAGGTAAATATAACATAGGACCACATAGTTTTTCCTTTTCCTTAAAGATCATTATTCCTTTCTCTGTACGAGAGAACAAAGTTCAGTGCTAATATTTCTTGCCATATAGTCAAAGAAGGGAAACAGCTACAGTTGTTTATTCTGCTCCTAATATTCAGCCTACAGGATTCATCAGTTAGAGATATGCTGATAAATGTTTTAACAACCAATTATCTGGAGAAAATGGACTTAGAATGTACTTTTAAGTTTATTGTACATTATTAATATTTCCTTCATCACTTTCTTGAGTCAAAACAACCAAGAAAACAAATAAAACCCGATTTTCAGTGTGATCCAATTTTAGATATTTAAATTCTCATATTAGAAATTTAACAATCAGCTCATTGCAACTATTTTCAAATTGTTATAACATACCCTTGATCATAGTACTCATGTTTTTCATCAGTTTGTCAGTTGTTGAACATTTTGTAAGCCTAACTTCTTATTGAATTAATGTGAGAAAATGATACAAGTGTACTTCTTTTTTGGTATTAAAAGTTTGTTCAGGCTCTAAAAACTTGTTGTTGTTTTGGATTAAAGCTGTGATTTCATTGGAATAGAGTACTCCTCATAGGGAAACTCTCTTTACTAATGAATGTTAGTACTAGCTCTGAAATTTAAGTTTGTAGGAAATTGCCTAGAGAACTGCAAAATTAAGTAACTAGACCAATGCTATAAGATGTGCCTCAGGAGACTAAATCTAGGTCTATTCCCTTTATATTACACTATCATTTTTTTATATAAAATCATGTTGTTGTTCAACTGTGTCCAAGTCATGTCCCTATATTCCATGCTGTCCATGGAGTTTTCTTGGCAAAGATACTGGGATGATTTCCCATTTCTTTCTACAGTGAATTAAGGCAAACAGAAGTTAAGTGACTTGTTCAGTCACACAGCTAGTGTCTAAGGCCAGATTTTTATTTAGCTCTTCTTGACTCTAGGCCCAGTGCTCAATACACTGAACCATCTGGCTGCCTCTTAGGCTGATGAAAGCATAGAAGCCCCCAATTAAAAATCAAGATTTTTCATTGAGAAATTAGTCAACAGAGTCCATAGTGAGGGGTAAGTAAATGCACATCCTAGTCCTTCTCCAGTTTGCATGAAACTGGAATAGATCTAAACTTGTTTTATAATAAAACAAAATCTTGTTTTCCCTTATAATTCTTTCTCTCTTCTTGATCCTGAATATTTTTCCTATCTTTTGAACAGCATTTCTTTTGTTTTGTTGAATTCAGTTTTATTTTATTTTCAGTTCTGAATTTCCTCCTAACCTCTCTTCCCTTCCCTATGTATTGAGAAATCAAGAAAAAAGAAACCCATTATAAATATATAGTCATACAAAATAAATTTTCTACATTAGTCATATTTCTCCCAAAAAAAGAAATAGAAAAAAAAATTATGCCTATCTGTGCTTTGAGCCCATTAAGTTCTCTTTGTAGAGGTGGATAACATGTTTCATCATGAGTCCTTGGGAATTGGGGTTGGTCATTGTTTTGATCAGAGCTCTTAGGTCTTCCATATTTGATTACCATAGCCATATTGTTGCTGCTGTATAGATTATTCTGGTTTCTGTTCTTTTTGGGGTGGTAAAAAATATGGAAACTTAAGGGATGTCCATCATTTGAGAAATGGGACAACAAGTTGTGATTTATGCTTGTAAAGGTATACTATTTTCCCATAAGAAATAACAAACAATGACCAGTAAAATCTGGAAAAATTTATATGAACCAATCTAAAGTAGAAGTGAGCATAAGCACAAGAACATTGTACACAGTAATCAAAACATTGTAGCATGATCAGTTGTGAAGGGTTACCTTATCCACAGCCATAGAAGTAACCATCAGAGTATGAATGCAGATTGAACTATACCATTTCTGATCTTATTTCCTTCATGATTTTTTCCCTCCATGTGTTATATATATCTTTCGAGACATGAGGAATCTGGAAATTTCTATTGTATGATAGCACTAGAAAAACCTGTTTTGGAGTGTTTACTGTCTTGGGGGGAAGGAGAGAATTTGGCTTGCAAAGGGGCAGAAAATACTTAAATCATTAATATATGTAACTTATAAGTATTTTATTTTTGTAATTTATATACATACATGTAAATTATATGTAATATATATGTAATCAAATGAATAGAGATAAAATGTCCAATCCATTGACTAGAATCTTAAAGCCATCTTTCTACCGTGTTTTAGGACTGTTCTTATATATCTAGAAACTGGAGTGGTAGGTATTAGGATATGTAACTGAAGGGGTTCCAAATCACTCTCTTGTCTTACGGTGAAGATATGACTAAAGATGTGATTATTATAATTTTTTTTTTTTTTTAGAAATTTGGAGTCCTGAAAACAAAGTGCATTTATTCCAAGATGGATGTGTTAAACATATTGGCACTAGTTTGGTTTTTCTTTGCTCAGAGCTATGGTATCATTGTAAAACAAACACTTATTGACAGACAACTGTGGATGAGAAATGTTTCAGCCCTTATAAGCTTGTCACAAGAGGAAAAACGGGAAGGGGCTATGACAGATGTAAAACCATCATAGGTTAGAACTAGTTTTATAGGGTAAAGATTCTGGTTTGAAAATATTGATAATGCAGCATACAGATATTTCCAAAGAAATGCTGCAGGTTATGCCATCAAACTCAAGAATAGCTGTGGAAATGGAAGAAATGAGTAGAAATTAAATCCAATCTTAATAGCCTGAGAACAAGATACGGAAAACCAATGGAGGGTGAAAGGCAGCAAGCTAATGAATTAAATGGACAGAATTAAAATAGCAGTGGAGGATTAGCATGGATCAAGATAAAAAAAATACTGAATGTGAACTATGTTAATAAAGGGCTTGGGTGCTATGTTAAAAGGGAGTAATGGAGAGAGAGAAAGGGGAGTGGATGAAAAAATAAGAAACCATTCCCCAAGCACATGTATCAGACCAGTGTATAAAATTTAGGCTCTCATTGCCTTTAATTCTTTTTTGTATTCTTAATCTTTTTGGAGATATTAAAAAGGGAGCAGCACTACAACTCTCTGTTTTGTTCTAGCATTGGGGAAGGAATCTCACAGCAGGTGGGCAACGACATTAAAATAAGACTGCTACTTTCTGCACATTATCTTGAGAGCAATGAGAACTGAAGTAAACCCAGGTGGTATGAAAGCTCTCTTAAAAAATATATATTTCATTGAAGTTTACTAAGTGCAAGAGTCAATTCTCAACTTAGGTATACATAAAACATCATTTTTTAAAGTTGGAAAAATGGAATAAAGATGGTGATAGCCTGCTGCTTTTAACAACTATATTTATATGGTGAACTCTCTCTGGTATGCAATTTTCCCTGGTCAGTTTTTCTTATTAATGGAAGGAGTGCTTATGAAAATGGATAATCTCTGGACTCGGTCTAATGGCTCAATCTGAAAAATAAGTGTTTGCTTACAGTTTTGTTCCCTCGTCAAGGAAACAGAGATGAAAATCATACCTGGAGAATACAAGAGAGCCATTTCAATTGTATTTGAACTCATGAAACTGATTCTTCCCTTTAAACAGTGGACAATGTAATGTGTGCCCCCTAATGAAGAGATGGGAAGGAAGAAAATTGCTTCTCTGGCTTCCTACAAGACTTTTTGAAACAGATGAGTTGTCCCTGGGCACATTAAAGATTTTCTTGGCTGATACTCTAGTTATGCTTTAAGCTAAGGCTATTCCCTGCTCTAATATATGTATGGTCACTTCTATGAGCCTACTGGGAAATAAAGATATGGCTAGCTTGTGTACCCTTCTTTTTTATTAGAAGAACAATTTAATATTATTTAGTATTAGTTTTATTGAGTTGAAAGTTGATTAGAAAAGAAAGAAAATAATTAGGTTGAGAAAAAAATTAGATTCTAAGAAAAATCCAATCCCAAGGTAGAACCTCTAAGTGGTAGAGTACTTCTGAGTATGAATGTCAGGGCTGAAGTGATCCAGTAGGATAGAGTATTTTGAGGCATGACAGAAAGGGAGCTACTATATTAACAGAGTACTTCTCCACTAATATTTTCACGTTTTTGTAGTTATGGTGAGAACAGAGAACTAATTTTTGTCCCAGAATAATTTCATATTTGACTGTGAAGCTATCTATCTTTTCCCCTCCACAAAATTTCTATATACATCTAATACATGACTACACTCTTTCCCTACTGCTGTGGGGATAAACCTCAATAGTATGCTCTTTATAATCCTACCAGGTGACACTTTCTAATTAGACAGTGCATTAGACCTGGGAAGAAGTATCTTTTTCCCAAGTCAACTTTTTCCAGATATTGCTTTTTCATGTTGGGTAGTTAACCTCCTTATTTCTCCAGCTTTGAAATAATGTACAAGTAATGATGAGCTGATATCATGAGGTAGTCTTTGGAGGCATCTGGGGAAGTTTAAGGGAATGGAGGCATACAACAGAATTTTTTTTAAACCGGTATACCTTTGGGCATAAAAATGTTAGACTTTTTACTCTGAGATCCTAGTCCCAATAATAATTCATTTTCTTACTTTTACTCTCAGTGTGTCCTGGTGAAGCATTTTACCATCTAGCTCCTCTGAGTTTCAGTTTTCTCTTCTCTAAAATGTGATTAATAACAATTATAAATTTATGAAATTGTTATGAAAAAGTGCCTTTTAAAACCTTAAAAAAAGAAAGATGAACAATTTTAAGTAAAAAATTACATAACGTCAATAAATAACAATTTCAATAGATATTTTATCTCATTTATTTTAAAGATGGAAGAGGGCATTGAGGAATTGTAATATAAATCTTTCATTTTATGATTGAGAAACCTGTTGTCCCCAAACAGCTAAATGACCTCTAAAACACAGTGGTAACAACTAAATAAGCCAAGACTCAATACCATTTCCTGTCACTCCAAGATGGAAACTTTTTGCGCCATAATCCCATGTTACAAATTACTCATGCAGTTATCTATTTCATTCATTCATTTAGACAGCAAGTAATTTAGTGAGTGCCTAAGAAACATTAGATATTGAAGACATGAAGACAAGGCAAAAGCATTCTAGGCCAGATAGAAGAGGCAATATAAATTTTAAGAAATAGCTAAAAGCAGTTAAGTGGCTCAGTGGATAGAGAATTAGTCCTGGAGAGGGGAAATTCTGGGTTCAAATATGGCCCTAGACACATCACAGCTGTGTAATCATTGGCAAGTCACTCAACCCCAATTGTTTAACACTCCCTGGTCATTTACCTTGGAACTGATACTCATTATCAATTCTTTAATTTTTATTTATTTTTTAAATTTTATTTAGTCAATTTAGAACATTATTCCTTGGTTAAAAGAATAATATTCTTTCCCTCCCTACACTCCCTCCAACCTTCCCATAGCCGACACCCAATTCCACTGGGTATTACATGTGTCCTTGATCAGACCCTATTTCCATTTCGTTGGTGTTTGCACTAGAGTGATCCTTTAGAGTCTGCATCCCCAATCATATCCCCATCGACCCTTGTGATCAAGCAGTTGTTTTTCTTCTGTGTTTCTACTCCCACAGTTTTTCCTCTGAATGTGGATGGTGTTCTTTCTCATAGATCCCTCCGAGTTCTTCTGGATAACTGCATTGCCACTAATAGAGAAATCCATTACATTCAATTGTACCACAGTGTATCAGTCTCTGTGTATTATGTTCTCCTGGTTCTGCTCCTTTCACTCTGCATCAGTTCCTGGAGGACTTTCCAGTTGCCATGGAATTCCTCCAGTTTATTATTCCTTTGAGCACAATAGTATTCCATCACCAACATATACCACAATTTGTTCAGCCATTCCCCAATAGAAAGGCATCCCCTCATTTTCTGATTTTTTGCCACCACAGAGAGTGCAGCTATGAATATTCTTGTACAAGTCTTTTTCCTTATTATCTCTTTGGGATACAAGCCCAGCAGTGCTATGGCTGGATCAAAGGGCAGACTGTCTTTTATCACCCTTTGGGCATAGTTCCAAATTGCCCTCCAGAATGGTTGGATCAGTTCACAACTCCACCAACAATGCATTAATATCCCAACTTTGCCACATCCCCTCCAGCATTTATTACCTTCCATTTCTGTCATGTTAGCCAATCTGCTAGGTGCGAGGTGATACCTCAGAGTTGTTATTTTTTTTGCATCTCTCTGATTATAAGAGGTTTAGAATACTTTTTCATGTGTTTATTAATAACTTTGATTTCTTTATCTGAAAGTTGCCTATACATGTCCCTTGCCCATTTGTCAATTGGAGAATATCTTAATTTTTTGGACAATTCCTTATGTATTTGAGTTATTAGACCTTTGACAGAGGTTTTTATTATAAAGATTATTTCCCAATTTTTTGCTTCCCTTCTAATTTTGGTTGCATTGGTTTTGTTTGTATAAAAACTTTTTAATTTGATGTAATCAAAATTATTGATTTTACATTTTATGATTTTTTCTAACTCTTGCTTGATTTTAAAATCTTTTCTTTCCCAAAGGTATATTATTCTGTGTTCACCTAATTTACTTATATATATATATATATATATATATATATATATATATATATTTCCTTCTTTATATTCAAGTCATTCACCCATTCTGAGTTTATCTTGGTCCCAAAAGCTGGGGTCTTTTGGCTTATCATAGACTGTCTTGCTGAGGTCACTTACCCCAAGTCTATTCCACTGATCCTCCTTTCTGTCTCTTAGCCAGTACCATATTGTTTTGATGACCACTGCTTTATAGTATAGTTTGAGATATGAAACTGTAAGACCACCTTCCTTCACATTTTTTTTCATTATTTCTCTTGATATCCTTGATCTTTTCTTCTTCCAAATGAACTTTGTCATGCTTTTTTTTCCTAATTCAGTAAAAATGTTTTTTGGTAGTTCAATGGGTATGGCATTAAATAAATGAATTAATTTGGGTAGGATTGTCATTTTTATTATTTTAGCTCAACCTACCCATCAGTAATCACTGTTTTCCAATTGTTTAGATCTAGTTTTAATTGTGTGGAGAGTGTTTTGTAGTTGTATTCATATAGTTCCTGTGTTTGTCTCAGCAGATAGATTCCCAAGTATTTTATATTGTCTAGGTTGATTTTAAATAGAATTTCTCTTTCTAATACCTGCTGCTGAGATGTATTGGAGATATATAGAAATGCTGATGACTTATGTGTGTATCCTGCAACTTTGTTAAAGTTGTTGATTATTTCCACTAGCTTTTTAGTTAATTCTCTAGGATTCTTTAAGTAGATCATCATATCATCCACAAAGAGTGATAGCTTGGTCTCCTCGTTGCCAATTTTAATACCTTCAATTTCCCTTTCTTCTCTAATTGATACTGCTAGTGTTTCTAGTACAATGTTAAATAATAGAGGTGATAATGGGCATCCTTGTTTTACTCCTGATCTTATTGGGAAGGCATCTAGTTTATGCCCATTGAATATTATGTTTGCTGATGGTTTTAGATATATACTATTTATTATTTTTAGCAACAGCCCTTCTATTCCTATGCTTTCTAGTGTTTTCAATAGAAAGTGGTGTTTTATTTTGTCAAAGGCTTTTTCTTTATCTATTGAGATAATCATGTGATTTTTGTTCATTTGCTTGTTGATATGGTCAATTATGTGGATGGCTTTCCTGATATTTAACCATACTTGCATTCCTGGTATAAATCCCACACAATTATAGTGAATAACCCTCCTGATCACTTGCTCGAGTCTTTTTGCTAGTATCCTATTTAAGATTTTTGCATCTATATTCATTAGGGAGATTGGTCTATAGTTTTCTTTCTTTGTTTTTGACCTGCCTGGCATTGGAATCAGTACCATATTTGTGTCGTAAAAGGAATTTGGTAAAACACCTTCTTTGCTTATCATGACAAATAGTTTGTATAGTATTGGGATTAGCTGTTCTTTGAATGTTTGATAGAATTCATTTGTGAGTCCATCTGGACCTGGGGATTTTTTCTAAGGAAGTTCTTTGATGGCTTGTTCAACTTCTTTTTCTTATATGGAGTTGTTTAGGTTATCCATTTTTTCCTCTGTTAGTCTAGGCAATTTATACTTTTGTAAATATTCATCCATATCACCTAGATTGCCATATTTATTTATTGCCATATAATTTGGCATAAAAGTTTTTAATGATTGCCTTAATTTCCTCTTCATTAGAGGTGAAGTCTCCCTTTTCATCTTGGATACTCTCAATTTGGTTTTCTTCTTTCCTTTTTTTAGTTAGTTTGACCAGTACTTTATCTATTTTATTTTTTTTCAAAGTACCAGCTTCTAGTCTTAATTATTAAATCAATAGTTCTTTGACTTTCAATTTTATTAATTTCTCCTTTGATTTTTAGGTTCTCTAATTTAGTCTTCATCTGAGGATTTTTAATTTGTTCACCTTCTAGTTTTTTAATTTGCATGCCCAATTCATTGACCTCTGCCCTCCCTAATTTATTAATATATGAACTCAAGGATATAAATTTCCCCCTGAGTTCTGCTTTGGATGCATCCCATAGATTTTCAAAATATGTCTCATCATTGTCATTTTCTTCCATTAAATTATTAATTGTTTCTATGATTTGTTTTGTAACCGATTCTGGAGAATTGTATTGTTTAATTTCCAATTCATTTTTATTTGTCTCTCCATGTACTAATTATCATTTTCATTGCATTGTGGTCTGAGATGGTTGCAATTATTATTTCTTCTCTTTTGTACTTTTTTGCAATGTTTTTATGTCCAAACACATGGTCCTCAGTATCAATTCTAAGACAAAAATGAGTATAAAAATAAACAAAAGCAGGATTACTATGTACTTGAATCTTAGAGTATGGAAAGTGAAGTAATATAGAATAAACTTGGGCTAGTAGGTTGGATACAAGTTTTGAAGCATTTTAAAAAACCAATATGAGGAGTTGACTTTTGACCTTAAAGGTAGCAAGAAGACACAGGAATTTATTTAATAAATTAGTATTATGGTCAGACCTGTGCTTTAGGAAACACATGTTAAGCAACTGACTAGAAGATGGTTTCATCTAGTGAGTGAGTAAGAGAAGGAAGAACAATTTCAGGTTCTTGCAAAAATTCATGTGTGAAGTTTGGAAAGCCATTTGGAAGTATAATCCAAAAGCCTGTAAGATGAAGATACACTTCACTGATCCCACTTTGAAGCTTATGCCCTAAAGTATTTTTTTGGAAGTAATGGAGTATAAGCATATATGTGTATACATAATAATAGACATACACAATTGTTTTCGTTAGTAAAAAATGGAAGTGTGCTCATCAATTGGAAAAATAGTGAACAACCTATAGAACTTGAATATAATTGAATATTATTATGCCAATTTAAAATCACCAAGTTTTCTTACCTATAAAATATATATAATTACATCTACTTCTCAGAGTTGTTGTGAGAACAAAATGAGATAAATAGAAAAAACTTTGTAAACCTTAAAACTTTATATATTAATTTCTCATCATTATTTTTAAATTTTTATATATTAATTTGGCAATTATGAAGTGTTCAGATAAACCTGGGAAGATTTGTATAAACTGATAGAAATATTAGGTTAGTGGAACCAGAGGAAATCATATAACCTCAACATTATAAAAAACAATGAATTTTAAAGACTTAAGAATTCTGATCAATATCATAACCATTAATGATAACAGAAGACTGCTCACTGGTGAATTATACTTGCTGATTTGTAACAAAAATTGTGATGGATTATAGATAAAGAGATATGTTTTTTTTTTCCCAATCATAGACATCATGTGAATTTATTTTGTGTGACTATACTTATTTTGTCTTACATAGTAAGTATTTTGGTTTTTTTTGGTAATGGGGACAATAATTTGGGATTAGGACAGAGGAAAGGTTAGTAATTGTGAAGACAAAATAAAAAGAAAAAAACAAGTAAGGAGCATTAATTAACATTGAAAAATACATAGAAGAGTGTGTAACAGTGTTCAGAGAGATTCACATAAGCAAGACAGTTCTTTTTTTCCCCTTCTCTGTATATAAAATGATAATTTTTGTTCATGTTTGTTAATCTTACAATAAAAAAGAAATTTGAAAATCTTCAGAGGAGAAGTTACAAAAGCCATAACTAGGTGTTTGGCCGTGTTAATAGAGAGAAAAGGATAGATTTGGGGACTATTATGGATTTAGAAGTAATAACACATGGCAACTTATTGCCTATATGGTACTGTGAAGGTGAGTAAGGAGTTAAGGATAATGCCAGTATTTCAAAGATAGTTGGAAGTGTATTTGTGAACTTGATAGAAATAGAAAAGTTCAGAATACAGGTGGACTTCAAGGGAAAGATATTAAGTGCTATTTTGGATAGGTTGAAATTGAAATGCCTCTGTGATGCCCATTTCAAATATCCAACAGACAGCACAAATTGTATAATTGGAATTCAAGAGAGAAATTAGGATTGGATACATAGATTTGAGAATTGTGCATAGAGATGATCATTAATTCTTTGGATACTAATAAGGTCACAATGTAAGAACTTTTTGAGAGTAAAACAGGGTCTTCAAAAACACCTACATTTTGGAGAGAAGTATTATGGATAATGAGAGAGCAAAGGGAACTGAGGAGTAGTCATACATAGAAGGAAGAAAAAGAAAAAAACAATGTAATAGAATCTAGAGAGCAGTAAGTATATGGTCAATAGTGTTAAATGCCTCAGGAAAGCTGAGAAAAATTAAGATTTGCTGTGAGTGGTCGTAATTTGTTGCAAAAGATAGGGTGAATTGGGTAAAAGATATATCTAGGAGAAGAGTTAGCTTTCAGCTTACCATCAAAGACAGGAGTAAAGAAGGAGAAAATGGAGAATGTCAATGGGTATTGAAAAATTGAGCAAGGGAAATGAAACACTTTAGTGAATGATTTGTTTTTCAGTAAAATACAACATTGTCTTCTCAGCTAAGATAATAAGAAGTGGTAGTTTTGGAGAATTGTGTGAAAAGTTTGGAGAAAACTGGCATGGAGAGTGGATTAAAAAAAACAATATTTGTTGTTAGTAATTTTCAATTGTGTTCAACCCTTTGTCACCCCATTTGGAATTTTGAGTGGTTTTTCCATGCCTTTCTCCAGCAGAAAAATCTATTAAAGGGGTGCAACTACTGGAAAAAAGTTGATTTGGAAACAGATACTTATCCTTCCCAGGTCTAATGTACTGTCTAATTAGAAAGTGTCCCCTGGTAGCATTATAAAGAGCGTATTGTCGAGACTCATCCCAACAGCAGTGGGGGAGAGAGAGAAATGCAAAAGAAAAACATAAGACATCACTGATTACATGTATATATGTGTATGTGATTTGGGCACTAGGTTTTAAAAAATCACTGTCTAGCAAAAATGAATATGGAAATGGGTATCAAGTAATATCATTTATACAACCCAATGGAATTTCTTGTCGGCTCTGGGAGTGTGGAGGGAAGAGAGGAAGGAAAGAAAATGAATCATGCAAACATGGAAAAATATTTTAAAACAAAAATATAAAAAAAATTAAATACCTCCTCCACCTTTCATGCCTTTAAATTCTCAAAGATAACCATGATATCAGGCCAAGTTTTTTCTTCTCTAGGATAAATATGTCCAGTTCCTTTAACTGATTCTCATGTAATGTGAACTCAAAGGCTTACCATCTCTCTACTCTGGACACTCTCCAGCTTATGAATATTATTTTTAAACTTCAACTGTTACTGAAAATAGTTGAGTAGTTGTAGTAGTAGTAGTGGTGATGGTGGTAAGTAAATAAGTAGTAGTAGTAGTAGTAGTAGTAGTAGTAGTGGCAGCAGCATTTCAAGGTTTGAAAAGTGCTTTACATGTATTATATAATATTTGATTCTATCAACAACTGTAGAATATCTATACCAGAAGCTTCCAGATACAATACTTTTTTGTGTGTGTGAAATGCTTTATAAATGTCAGTTATCCAAGCATTAGAGGGTCTGAAGAGTATCAACGGAGCCACAGGGATATTATGAGCATCATATGTTCAGAGTACTTCTTTTGCTCAAAAGGATCCAAATTTTGCCCTTTTAGTAGGTCACTGAAGGTAAAAAGAGAAGGCTGGCCAGAACACTTTTGATGACCTTCAACAACCTCCCTGTTCCTGTCCTTTCGTTACTGAACAGAAACACTACTTTAAGTCTCCGCTGTAATGCAAGCTGCCAGACTGGTGAATCATCATCATTGTTCCCAGACACATTTCAGCTCACCTATTATCGAAAATACATGACATATTTTAAGATGGAAGCATTATGTCAGGGTTAAAAAAGTTCTGCACTTCTCGCTGCTCTTTCTAAGTGTTTGATCTTAACATCTGAGAATTTTTGTTGCTTGATTCTCATCTTTTAGATAGACTAGCAATATATTTGCCTTTTGTTTATTTCTCTCTGAAATGTCTTTCCTTCCTCCTTCCCGTCCTCCATTCCTCCCTCCCTCCCGTCATACTCTTCCTTCTCCCCTCCCTCTCTCCCTCCCTCCTGCCATCCCTTTCTTTCTTCCTTCCCTTTTCCCTATGCCTCAAGTTCTTAGTGACTTATTTGTCTTCTTTTGGAGGACATAACATAAGGAGATTTGGTTTTTCTCCATGTATTTGGCAGAGATTTTTAATGTAATATTTAGGAATATCTCAATGATTCCCAGGTGCTTTTATTGATTCCAATAACATGTTATTACTTTGTCGGACCTATCATAGAGATTTTATTTCATTAGATGATAGAGATATCATAGAGATAGATTTCATTAGAATAGAGAATATGCAGTAATAAACTTTCTTAGCCAACGTAAGTTGACACCTTCTCCTCAACCTATATAGTTTTAGAATGTTGTTTAAAGTACTGAGAAAATTAAATGACTTACTCAGCCATATATCCAGTTTGTATAAGATGCAAGACTTGAACCCAGGTCTTCCCATCCTCAAGACTATCTCTTTAACCACCTCTCCATATTCTATTTCAGTAGGGCTATAATTCAGGTAATTTAATATTTTTAAAATTATTCTGAGACCTTTAGCAAAAGAAAAAGTAGGCTTTGCACAAGATTTCCTATGTACCACAGAGCCTTAGAAAATTCCAGGGTACTAATTCTTGATTCAGCTTAGCTATGTGACTCTTTTTACCACTCTAATTTTGAAATACCTCACCCTAAGTCTGACTTCTCTAAGAAAAAAAAAAAACAACAAAAAACCTCTTATATGGGTAGCTTTTGTGTATGTCTTCTTATAAACCGCCCTCTTATTCCAAAGTTAGAGAAACAGTATTTCAGATGCCTTTTTGGCATTTTGAAACCTGTTCAGTTGCAGCAACCCATCAATAAAGAAAGATGGTCCATGCCTTCAAGGAGCATATATTCTACTGGGAGAATTCAACTCAAGAAGGAAGATGAAAAAATGGGGAAAATGAACCCATCAAGGCCATGGAAGAGAAATATAATTTTGGACCAACAGGAGCAGAGCCCAGAGAGGAATGAAGGAGGGACAATTGCCTGCCTGAGCACTTTTCTTTACATGGAGATTCCAAGAAAAACTAACCAATAAAAGGAAGAGGTCAGAGGAAAAGAGTCGTTTTCCAAAGTGAAAAGGCTGCAGGAGAAATTTTTTTCAATCACATTTCATTTTTTAATTGTATCTAGAAACAATTTTTGACAATTATTTTCTGTCTTTGGGGGGTATTTAATTTCTTTCCCTCCCTCATTTTGCCCCCTCCCTTTAGGTGATAAATAATCTGTTATAGGTTGTACTAGTGCCTTCTTGCAATACATATTTCCATATTCCCTATATCATGACTCAAGACAAATATCACATATACAATTAAAAAAAATTCATTAAAGATGTAAACTGAAGGTTGATGTGTCTTATTCTGCAATCACATTCAAATAGTTCTTTCCCTGACTGTGGATAGAGTTTTTATTTCTTTTTTGTCATCTTAGGGAGTGGCTTTCTCTGATGATGATAATAATAATCATTTAAACAGTTTTTCACATAACTAGACATGAGTCAAATTTTGAGATTCCAAAAGAAAACTCTGGAAAGGAATATGAGTAAACGAATACTTTTTGAATAGCTCCTAATATTACAAACATTTCATATAAACCTTGTTTTATTGGTAAGAGTCATGGATTTTATTAAAGAACTTTGTTATTGTTCAATCTTTCAGTTTTGTTTGACTCTTTGTGACCCTATCAATGGTAGCACACCAGGCTCTTCTATTCTCCACTTTCTTTGAAGTATGTCTAAGCTCATGATCATTGCTTCCATGACACTCTCTATTCATCCCATTTCCTGCCTTCCCCTTTTCTTTTTTGCCCTCACAAACACCAGAGCTTTTCCCAACAAGTCTTGCCTTAAAGAACCTACAAAGGTCCCAATTCCCTGTTGTATTCCTCACCTAGCTTCCCTCCGTTGGATGACAGGAAAGTATTCACATCCTTCATTTTAGTTGCCCAAAGTCCTTTTCCCTATCTTACCCCAATCTAGTCCAGTAACCATTGTATTTTGCTGAAATTCCAAGACAGACTAAAAGTCTATAGCTTATTAGCCTTCACTTCTGCCTTTCAAAAAGTAGTCAACCTTTATAATCATCTTCACACCCTGAAAAGCATCAAGGAAATCAAAAGGTTTTTCATCCAATTAGAGGATGTACAATGAATAGATATAGGTGGATACTGTACCCTGAACTGGTAAAACTAAGAATTTTTCCCTGGGGATATGTGATAGATATTTGGAAAGTTAAGATTTGGGATTATCCCAGGATGAGTCTGATTCAGGCCAATCCTCTGACACTTTAGGTTCTAGTCTGGAATAAGATGGAATAATTTCAGGTCATTCAGAACAAAGAACAAAAGAAGATTTACCTGTCTATAGCAGGAGATAGTTTTTAAATGAATTCAGATGCATAAAGTTCCCTTTCTTGAGTTACTCTGAAGATCCACTCACCATGTGTAATTATCCCCTTGACACTCCTGTAGGCTACTTTTTCTTCAAATAATGAAGAAAGGATGTCAATGATCTTCGTACCCTCAGTCAAACTAGTTTTCAAAAAGGTCTCAACAGCAATTAAAGGAAAAAAATAAAACAAACAAAATCTAGAATAGCTTGAATAGGGGAGAAATTTTAGACTATTGCTCTTATCATATGCATAAGTCTATAGCATATGAAATCAGTTTGTGATTCATTAAATTTACATGGTGTTGAGCTATGATTTTGATTCTCTGAAGAACTAGATGTCAATTCTCTTAAAGAACAATTGTAAGTAAAGAGCAGGAGGCAGAATGAAGGAAAGAAGTTTCTGATTCAGGAAGAGGCAATGGGTCATGAGAAGACTACAAGGTTTCTGAGTAATGAGAAGAGATCATTGGGTTTGCAAAATAACAAGGAATGGAGTTCTGCCAGTAGACTTCAGTTGGGTATTTAGACATGCTGTGATGCTGCCAAAATGGTACAATAGAATAATCTGTACTTAGTCCCTGGATGGTTTGACTAGCCTGAAACTTTCCTTCTTACTTGAATGAGAATCACTCCAAGTTTAGAATTCCAGAGGAAATAGGACTGTAGGTGAGAGTGTGAGACAAGTGATGTATGGCTTTAAATATAGTTAATCATACAAATATAATTTTATCAATACATTTTATGATTCTTATGCACTATGGCAGAATTAAACTTTATCATTAAGACAACAATTTGGTCCCCATTGTCGAGATGAATATCAGATGCCAGACACATTATTCCTTTTATTCTCTGCTTTGAAATGAAGAAGGCATCTCCTCAGTGGAGGATATATAGTGACCAATTTTGAACAATTTTATTTGTGTCTTGTTGCGAATATTGCAGTTCATGCTGATAGAGTCACTTGAGTAGATGATTTATCAACATCCATTTTAGGGCACTGGTGGTAAAACCATTTAGGATTAGAGAGAGAAAATACCTTTTAAAAATCTAATCATCAGTTTACAGTATAAAGGTTAGACACGTAAAGAAAAACATGCCTTTGTGTGTTTCTCAGTGTGTGTGTGTGTGTGTGTGTGTGTGTGTGTGTGTGTGAGAGAGAGAGAGAGAGAGAGAGAGGTGGATCTAAAAAAAATAGAAAAAAAATTACTAAGTTGCCACAACAAGTGAAAGGAAAGTTTCTATGAATAAGGAAGTTTCACATCCTGTAATTTTATATACAAATCTGTAAAAGAAATAAACATTTGTTAAAGCCCTACTCAGTTGTCCATCATAGCATGAATATAGCCCCAGTTTCTGAAAGTGGTAAAAGCCCTGGCAGATGATGGTAAGCTTGGAAGGCTTCCAGTGTGGGCTTGGAGATGAACTTCATTCTTTTTATCAAAATTACTACCTCACTAGAAAAGTAGAAGTTTGGCATAGATCATCACTATTAGGTTGGCTGCAAGGTGATGATTTCCTTCTTTTCTTTTTTTTTAGCCTTCGTGAGTCAAGCTTAAAAAAAAAAGCATTGATTTAGAAGGCAAAATATTGAGTTTTAAGTCCTTTTCTTTATCATTTAATGGATGATACCTTGGAAAAGTCTAGGGCTGTATTTTTTCCATAAAATGAGAATATTGGAATAGATATCCTTGAAAGGCCCCTTCTAGTTCTAAATCTACAACCTATATTCTTATAACTCATAAACTTTTTCCAATCAATATAAAATACCAGAGGGTTCAAATGGACTAACGTACATACTCTTGTAGGATTGAAGTATAAAAGCATATGTGTGTGTGTGTGTGTGTGTGTGTGTGTGTGTGTGTGTGTGTGTGTGTAGTAGTAGTAGCTACTTATACATACAATACTAGATAGACTGGCCAAAAAGGCTTAATGTAGTTTTAAGCTTTTATAGGTTAAAAATATGAACTCTAGTTATAATTTAAT
Source organism: Monodelphis domestica (assembly GCF_027887165.1). Taxonomy (NCBI): domain Eukaryota; kingdom Metazoa; phylum Chordata; class Mammalia; order Didelphimorphia; family Didelphidae; genus Monodelphis; species Monodelphis domestica. The sequence continues at coordinate 208,623,969 of NC_077232.1, read as the reverse complement.
ATATACATATAAAATATAACTATATATACATATATGTCATAATAATAATAGCTAACATATATAGTACTTATCATGTGCTAGGTACTATGCTAAGTCCTTTACAATTGTTGTTTTTTTATCCTCATAACAACCCTGGGTGGTAGGTACTGTTGTAATTCCCATTTTACAGAAGAAGAAACTGAGTCAAATAGGGGTCAACTGACTTGCCATGGGAAAATAGTGTCTGAATCATTATTTGAACCCAAGTCTTCCTGACTCTAAGCCCTCCACTGTATCTCCTGTGCCACCCACCTAGTTGCTCCATTCACTTGTATATGTATCACATACATATATATATATATGTGTGTGTGTGTGTGTGTATACAAGCATTTAAACATATATAGAGAGAGACAAAGAGAGACAGAGACAGAGAGACAGAGAGACAGACAAAGACAAAGATACAGACAGAGACAGAAAGAAAGATAGAGAGACAGACAGAGAGATCTCAGATTCAGGAAGATATGCATTTGAGTCCTGTTTCTGACACATATTGTTGGTGTGACCCTAGGTGAATAAATTGTTTAATCTGTCAGTGTCAAAAAATGGTCTATAGATTGCAGAGGAGGTGCCTCCATTCATTATCAGAGGGATTATCCTGTATCAATGAAATCACAGGTTCAGTTCTAATCACTGTTTATATGTGCATATGTATGTGTATAAACACTCAGGCACACCCATATATGAACATATATTAATTATTACAGAGCATAATTTTTTAGAACAATAATATGAATGCCTGGTGAAAAATTGGAGCTGGGAAGGTATAGCCAAAATAGTCTTTCAAATAAGGTATAACAAACAGTCCTAGTTGGGAAATCTTGAAAGAAGAAGTAGTTACTATAACAGGAAAAAATAGTATTAACATGCATGGAAAATTCATGACCAAAAAACCTTTAAATATGCCCATGTAGGTTGGGGAAAACTCAATAAAGGCTAAACAAAGAGAAAATGTCTATGAAATTCAGGCCAGGTGATTTCAGCATCAGTAATTGATAAATAACTCGGTTTCCGAAAGTTTTTGTCTCTCCCTTTGAGACTTATTCCAAAAGCACACAAACAGCAGAAATCTTACCCAATCTGTTTCTCTGAGCACATACCTAGGAACCTTGAAGATTGGAACTTTATCAGATGAAATTTTAAAAAATCTATTCCTGAGCGACATCTGAGTGTGTCATCGCTCATCTTCTTTCCAGCCTGGGTCTTTGTTATATCTTGGTGATATCAAAGGCACCGGAAGGTTTTTTTTTGTCCCTTTCAATTTTGTGGTTGATCTGACAAAGATTCAGGAAATCAGGGCCAGAGCTAACAACATTTTGATGGACAGAACAAACTCAAGACTAGGAATACAATCAAGGGTAATACTGCAGTGTCACAAATGCAATGGGGGAAGGGGCAAACTCAAGTGGCCAATTTTGATTTTTTAATGTGATTTATTATGTATCAGATAAAATACAATGAATTTATGGGAGCCATAAAATGATTTTTAAATGAAATGATCCCTTCACCAAATATAAGTTTTTATTTTGTTTCAGATACAATGGTGGAAACGATTCTAGGTTCTTGAATTCCATTCTAATAGATTATAAGATCTCAGCAATATGAAGAGGCTTCAGGAACAGATCTAATGATGGATGAGTTGTGTATATGTAGTTGTAATTATGTCATCCAAGGCCTCTAGTTAAGTGGGCAGGGATTCGTAACCAAGTTGTCCACAGTGGGATGAATTTTTCGGCTACAAAAAGTTAAGAATATTGTTGAGACACAAAGTAATCGTGAGCCATGTAGGAGGAGACATAGAAATCTAATCCTAGATTCTTTAAGTAACACTGAAGTATGAATGATTAATAACTACTTCTAATATACTAGTTTCTGTAGCATTATTGGTAGAGTGCTGGAAATATTCAGTTTCCATCTGTAAGAGTTCTTAGGGAAATCATTTAGTATGCTGGAAAGTAGGTTGGCTCAGACATTAGAGGCCCTAGGTCCAAATATTAATGTTTATTTATTTGTTCGGTTGTTTCAGTCATTTCCAATTTCTTGTGATCCCATTTGAGGTTTTCTTGGCAAAGTTGCTAGAGTGGTTGGTCAGTTTCTTCTCTGGCTCATTTTTCAGATGAGGAAACTGAGGAAAGTTAAGTGACTTGTGGAGGGTCAGATTTGAAATCCAGATGTCTCTAGGCATGAAGTCCTGTCCATGGTGCTACCTAACTGACCACAGTGAACATATTAATTACTTAGAACAAAAACGACCTTTTGATTATAGTCATCTTATGACAGATTTTATCATGTCTATGTGACTTTGATATCAGACTTCTTATTACATCTTATCTTAGCTAGATGAACCTGGATTCAGCTGTTTTCCACATCCTTCATTAATTCTCTTTTGCATGTTGATTTAGTGCCATATGCCTATTTTTTGCTCTTTTTTGTGTGTGTTTTCAGTTCTGTTGATTTAGAGATATTGCTGGGGTTATTGTGGGGAAGTCCAGATTTTGAAGGATAGTTTCTACCTACAATGAAATGGGAACAGTCACAATGAAGAACAAAGTTAAATGGGATTGAAAACTTAAAACAATGTCAAAAACAACAAAGATTTCCTATCAAAAAAAGTATTTTGGACACTCAGAAAACAAGGACTGAGCAGATGGAGGAATAATTGATTCCTCTGTGGTGTGGAGTAGGTGTCTTGAAGCTGAAAGAACAGTGAATAGGTTAACTTTAAAAAATGGCTGCTAACTTTTGTAATGCTAAAACAATGCTTGTATTGAGCAAGATAATTCAAAGTCTGGAATATTTTAGGTTGAAAAGGGAAAAAAAAAAGCCTTTACACTAATGAAACTCATGGTATTATTTTTGTTTGTTTTCTTCTTTTAATGACTTGAAGACTTACTTGATTTAAAAAGCCCATTGAAAACTTATGTGCTATTATAAATGTTAGATTTGGATACAGTATTGATCAAAAGTATACTTTTTATCTAGTGTGATCAAAATCCCCATTCATATTAAAGAATTAAAAAATATGAGTCAAAACTTTTTAAAAAATCAATGTCAAATTACATCAAATAATTGCCACAAAAGTATATATGCATATTAAATGTTTTAAAAGATTTAAAAATGGTAAGATTTTTAAAAAATAAATGAATTTATTTATTTTATTTTTTGGTATTATTTCTATATCAGTGCATATTTCTGTGACCTTGGTTAAGGCATCCAACCTCCTTGGATCTCATTTTCTTCATTTTTCTCACAAAAGAGTTGAATTATATCTCAAAGACTGAGAATTTTTCTTGTATTTTTCTAGGATCCTATGAAATCTCTGCATTTAAGATAATTCTCTAAGACCCTATATTTCATAGATGGGTTATGATTCATTGATCAGAGCTACTTCATGTCATTGTGAAAAATCTGAATGAGCTCAAAAATTAGGTCAAAATCATACATGTAAAATTTTGATTTATTAAAATTAAAAATCACTTTACTCTCCAGTTGTTCATCATAACCCCCAGGAATTAGCAAATGATTCTTCTAAAATATAGGTCTGATCATGTCACACACACCCTCAATCTCAATAAATTCCATGTTTCCTATTGCCTCCAGGAACAAATGTAAAACTCTCTCTTTCCTATGCAAAACCCTTCCCCTTCCAATCTTCTTTTAATCTAGTGACAGTGACTTTTAATAAACACTATGTATTGGTCTTGGGCCTTTTCACTGGCTCTTCTCCATGTCTGGAGCATATTTCCTCTGTTCCGACTACTCAACTCCTTGGCTTCTCTTAAATCCCAACCAAAACATCACCTTCCACAGGAAATCTTCCCCAGTGCCTTCCATGTGTGAATTGTTTTCTATTTATCCTAAATATACCTTGATTTGAATCTACTTGTTTTCTTGTTGTCTCCTCCATATTATATTGTACTCTCCCTGACAGCAGGGAATTCTCTTGCCTCTTTTCCTATACCCAAATCTAATCAAAGTGGCTGGCACATAGTAGGCACTTAATAAATGTTTATTGGCTTTCTTTTATTTGAATCTTATAAATATTAAGTAATTTGGCCAGAAACATACAGAGCTCAGGGCACAGGATTCCATTTTCTTCACTCCTCCCATTCTATATGAGGCTTCCATTAGAGTCATTCTTGAATCGTACAAAGCAGGGTCATCAAATCTGGACACCACCTCTCAGAATATTTTGAAAGAATAATTTTAAAATAGCAAACAATTTATCCACATCCAATAGAATATGAAGTCTCTGAAGACAAGATCTCTTGATTTTTGCTTATGTATCCCCAGTACTTTACACTGTTCCTGGCACACAGTAAGCATTCACCCAATAATTTGTTGATTGGTTATTGAGCAGATGTTCCCTGAATTACATCTTGGCACTTGTTAACATATTCTTTCCTATAGTACTCACAGCCTTGTTAAAATCTCTGTAATAATGAGGGATGGTTGTGAATACAACAAAATTTAAATTTAAATAAGTAATTTGTAAACACACCTGACATACAGAAGAATAATCCTAAAAAGAATAAAGTGGAAAGGAGAATATGAACTTTTGCTCAGCGCAGAGAGCTTCATCTCCAAAATGGAAGAAGTCCTATGGAGTATATCAAAGTAGACTTTTAAAATGGGCATAAAAAGGAAAATGGAAAACATTGACCTTTGATGAATTTGATTTCCCTCTTTTGAAGTCATCAAGAACCAAACAAGGTTTGGTAATTATGAAGATAATGGTTCTAGATGGGAACCAAATAAATTACTAGCATCCAAAGAACATTACAGAAAGATCTCTTACTTGTTATTGGGAAAATTAGATTACTCCACTGTACTTAGATCTTAATTTATGGTGAAGATAAAATTGTAATCTCCTGATTGAACAATGAAGGTACTTAGTTCTTACTTTATAGTGAAACTAAAACTTTAAACTAAGTCTATTTTTAGATCTTACTACAAAAAGGTATTAAGTAACTATAAAGGGTAAATTAATCACAAAAAGGTTAAGTAAATAACAAAAGGTGAACTTAACAAAGATATGTTAAGTAACTCAAAAATATAATCTAATCAAAGAAGATGAGAACTAAAGAATGGGCAGTCCTGGATAAAAGCCTCTGATGTGATTGGTAGACATGAAAATTTAGAGGAGGGGACACAAGAGTAAAAGGGCTATATATTTCACATCACTTCATCTCTCCAGTACCTTTGGTGGCAGAGAGGTGACTGGTGGCAGAGTGCTGGACCTTTTGGCATCTTGGTGTGGCTACAGCTATTGTCTGGTTCAGTGGTGAGTTTCTGAGTTTTCCCTCCTTTACTTTCCAAACTTTATCCTCTTAGAAGCCTCTAATCTCCTACAGAGACCCAGAGGCAGAGATCTTGAACTCCCCCTGGCACAGGCAAGGCGGGAAAAATCCTATACCCTTCTCCCTCTTTCTCCTTAAAATCCTTCTCTCTATATTAATTAAAATTACCATAAATCTCCAGACTGACTTGGGCATTTTATTTGGAATTTTTCCCTGGTAACCAATTAATTTAGATTTTAAGTCACAACCCTAAAATTATCTTTACATTATTAAGTATTTGAATGTTGGCTATTAAAAAAATACTGGCTTGTAGTTATTTGGCTCATGAAGAACCAAGAGAGACAGGTCAGTTGCCGTGTTCTTTAAACTACAGAACAAATAAGAGAACCTGGTGATTAAATACTTTGTGAAAGGCCATAAAACCATTTATGGGGAAAAACAAACAAATGAGATCACAGTGTTTGAGATGGTTGGCCTTCTTGGTCACAGCAATATAGAAGTCAACAGAATCAAACATTTTATATTTGATAGTGGTATTCCACCAATAAAGAAGTCAATGCTATTTAATAAACTTCACAGTAAAGGAACTATATTCTAACAGGGTGACTTCTTTCACTGATGTAGATGGAAATTCCTACATACCCTGATAGAGGCAATCCCACTTGTTCTACATATAATCAAGCTATCTAACCTGCTTAGAATAGGCTTATATTTGTTCATGTTACATTTATGCTGTTTATATTTTATACATGCCTGTTATCTTCTCTAAGAAAATGCAAGCTTCTTAAAAGTTGGGATTGTTCTTTTCACTTGTTTCTCTGGTACCTAGCATACTGCCTGGCATACTGTGGAAACTCAATAATACTTGTTCATTGATACTTATGTTTCCCTAATCTCTTGCATTAGATCTTTGTCTTCTGTTTCCTTTACTTGCCTGTAATAATCTCCTTCTTCACTGATACCCCTATTTTCTCTATGGCTTAGGTCAATGGTTACCCACAACCAACCCCTTCCTTACTCTCTCTAGTTATTCAGGGTATCTCTATCCTCAAACAATCATGCATATGCTTATCTATTTTACATGCTTGCCTCTCTTCCCTCTGATAGTGAAATTAGAATGCAGGCTTTAACAAAGGAAGCCATAATTAATACTGAGTGACTAAAAAGAATAAAAATTGATGTGATGATGCAAAATTAAATCAAATTATCTTAATGAGACACTATCTCAGTGATTCATTCTGATCTTGACTGGTTCAAACTGTTATTTTTTGGTTTAAATACATTTCAAGTTGGCTATGATAAACTCTGACAAGTCTAGTCCAGTTTTGACCAATTTCTGCTTCTTTTGATTAGGCCACTGTTTGTAGCTCTTTAAAATTCATCACTGTTCTCAGTCAATTTAGACTATCTATATATTTTGGCTTGATGTAGATTCTGAACAATTATCCTGTAAAGTTTCAGAGTGTGGAAAAGATACACACATAGACACAGAAGAAAAAGATTGGAGGGGTAACAAAAAAAGATCTTTTTCTGTCTCTGCTTCTCTTCTACAAGCAGTAAAAAAAAAGTCAACTTGATCTTAGGCTATATAGAGAGCAATAATGTTTTCTGCTCTCTATTCTAAACTTTGATATTCAGTTTTTTGGTCCTTTTGGGGGGGAGAATTTTGCTAAATTTGAATATAGTCAGAATGGTAAGGAGACTGAAAACAACTACATTAAAAGATTAATTTTAAGGAACCGGAGAGAGAATAAGAGAAATAGGGAGAAGATAATAGTTGTCTCTAAGAATCAAAAAGATTTTTATGTGAAGAGATTATGTAGTACAATGACAAAGCCTCTGAATTTACAGTCATAGGACCTGAGTTTAAAATTTCATTTTGCCTCTTAGTATTTATATGACCTTGAATGAATCATTTACTCTCTGAAGGTCTTGGTTTCTTTATCTGTAAAGTGAGGAGGCTGGACAGATGACCTCAGATCCCTTCTATCTCTTATTCAATGAACCATGCATTCTTGGACTCTGGAGGATAGAGTAGACTTTTTCCCCTCTGCTTTGCCCTACAAAGCAGGGAGAGAAACATTGGATTATAGTGGCAGAGAGGTAGATTTCTATATGCCATAAAAATGTTTCTAACAGGTAGCACAACGCAAGAGTGGCAAAGGCAGCCTTAGAATAGAATAATAGAATAATAATAGTAGAACTATAGACTTAGTAGACTTCCCTCTTCTAGAGATCATTAGTGGAAGGTTGAAGGGTCAGTTATTACATGGGAGGTGGAAGAGGTTGTGGCTGATCCAGCCAGTCATCAAGCAATAAGTATTGTATGTACTGGGCACTGTGCTAATCACAGATTATACAAAGAAAGGCAAAAAACAAAACAAAAAATCAAAGATCTATACTCTGAAGGAGCTCAGTCTAAATGGGGAACAAAACATGCAAATGATTATGTACAGATAAGATTCACCATACATTGGAGAAGCCACTGGAAGACACCAAGATGAAGGAGGATCAATCAAGGCTTCTTGCAGAAGGTGTGACTTCAAGGAAGGAATTTGATGTCAGATTAGCTGTAAGGCAGAAATGAGAAGGGAGAGATTTCCAAGAAGTGGTGTATGTGTGTATTTTTGTGTGTCTGTGTTTGTGGAAGGGGTAAGTCCCAATGAAAATGTTTATTTTGGTGATGGAACACTTTGTGGAAAGAATAGTAAGAAGCAAGTATCCCTGGATCAGAATATGTAGAAATGGGTCAAGTATAAATGTCTATAAATATACTAGCCAGGCAAAAATAGGCCAGGTTAGAAGGGGATTTAAGTCCTAGCCAGAATATTTTATCTTTGATCCTTGATGGGAAGGAGCTACTGAAGTTTACTGAATAGGGGATCTCTAAGGTACACCAGCTTCCTTCCATAGTGAGAAACCATTAGTGAATGCCAAGGGTGTGTGAACTTTACTCACAAGAAAGAGAGGATAAAATTTAGACTTTGGGGAGAAGACTGGTAGAATGCAATGCCCATGTGAAGAAAAGATCATTTACATTATGGGAAGTAATGTGTAGTATAGTTTGAAAAAATGGGTGAGTAAAGGCAAAAAGAAAAAAAAATCTATAAGGAAGGTATGGCAATCGCCTATGCTAAGGTGTTGACATTGGGTAAAAGGTTAGAAAATGATAAGGCATGTTCCAGAGTTTGAAATGACCAGCCCTGAGTACAATTGAATATAAGAAGTATGGGAGAGGGAAAAGTCAACAAGGTAAAAATATAGTCAAAGAGGAAATGAACTAGAAAAAAAAAGGACCATTGGAACTGATAACTAAGATAATATGTGATTTTTAAGAGAGTAGTGGCAAGGAGCAACTAGTTAATTCAGGAGATTGAGAGCCAGGCCTAGATATGAGAGGTTCTGGGTTCAAACTTGATATTAGACACTTCCCAGTTTTGTGAACATGGGCAAAACACTTAAACCCCAGGGACCAGCCATTACCGTTGGAACCAGTGCACAGTATTCATTCTAAGAGAGGAGGTAAGAGTTGAAAAAAGAAGTCAGTGATAGCAAAATGGTAAAGATATAAAATCCCACAGCCTGAGAAAAATGTGGACTGTGTTGGGGAAGTGAAGAAATTGAAAGTAAACAACATTTTAAAGAAGTTAGGCACTGAAGGTTAAAAATAATTCTATCTGATTTGATCAAGTTTAAAGTGGTTTCAATAGTTCAGTTGGGATCAAACTACTTTTAATTCTTTAAGATAAGATTAAAAATAACACCCAAAATGATTAAATTCATTCCCACTGCTTACTACTAGGTTCAAGTTTGTTTGTTTATTTCCCACTTTATTTCCAAACCTTTTTTTTTAATTAGTGAAACAGTACCAAAAAAGTTCTAACCAACAATTAATTCTGAATGGTTCTAACCAAGTCAAACCACTTCTTATGAGTCCAATTCACCTCGAATAATTTAAGACCAGGTTAAACCATAGTAACCAAAGCTTGGGAAGAGGGTGGAAGGGCATAAATATTTAACAAGCACCTACTGTGTACCAGGCACTCTGCTAAGCATTACAGATATCTCATTTGTTCTAACTATTTCAGAACATTTAAAATTTTATATTCCCTCATTTCTTTATGTTTGGTGTTTCCACTCAGTAGAATGTAAGATCCCCAGGACAAGGGCAATTTCATTTTTGTTTTTGTGACTCATACACCTGGTGAGAATGTGACATAGTAGACACTGAAATGAATTGAATTGGAGTTCAAATGAGTTCAACATAGTGTGTTTTGTAAAACAGAATGCAAAGTAACTGTAAGAAAACAGATATTCAGGTTTTAAAATCAACGACCTCAATATTAAACTCAAAAGATATCCAGAAAAATGTTCTGTGACAGGTATTTTCCTTATTTTCAGAAATCTTTTTCATTTCTATATTTATGGCTATCATTGGATGTTTGAGGTTGCTCAAGGCTGGCCTGCAATAAAAATCAAGTGTATTATATAATAAAATGACATCAGCAATGTATTTTTGAAAACTTAAGAATTTTTAATGTAATATTTGAGAAAAAGATTTATTTTCTCTATCTCCTCAAAGTCCATGATACATTCAGATGCATAAACATATATACAGGTATATTGAGTTGCAAATTGTTTATGCCAAATAATATTTGCTACATGGAGATTTTTTTCTCTTAAAATATAATATAATGAAAAGTAGGAAACCTTGTTTTTAGTGCTGCTTCTAACACTGACTCGACATGTCATCATGGTTACATCATTTTATCTCTCTAGGTTTTAATTACTTTGTATAATTAAGTGGTTGGATGATATCATTTTTAGAGTTCAATAAAGTTCTAAAATTCTTTTGTTATAATTTTACCATCAGTATTCCTGACCACTTGCTTCTCAGATATAGGGAATTTCAATTTGAGAAGAAGAATAAAGGATCATAGTTGAGTAGATATCTTTCTAATTGTAGAACAGAAACTGCCTATGTGTTTATGAATATGTTTGTGTCTGTGTCTGTATGTGTGAGAGGAAGACTTGATAATTTCATATTTATTATTTCATTGATTTAATTACTTGTAACACCGATGGAAATTAATATTCTCATACAAAAACCCTTTCATTCTTTACAATTTTTATCCACCCCAAATTCTCCACAGCCAAAAATTACCTTTAGGGATTTTTCAATTCTCAAAAACTCTTTTTTTCCTTACTCTATCAGATCTATCATTGTTTTCCAAACATCATCCATCTGATATTAACATATGACTGACCCACCTCCTTTCAAATTCCATCTGCCCTCAATTAAATCTTTTAAAACATTTCATGAATATACAAAATATTTTTATGGTGGTATATCACAAAATTCTTTTGCTTAGCACACATCCTTTGATTCTTTGGGTTATTAGTAATTTTAACTGCTAAAATGATTATATTTTATTTAATTGATAGTTATATAGAATATATGGAAACACTGGCATGGAATAGAAAAGTTTTGAATAACTTTTTTTTTAAACCCTTACCTTTCGCCTTATAATTAACACTACATATTGATTCCAAGCCAGAAGAGTCATTAAGGGCTGGGCAATGGGGGTTAAGTGACTTGCCCTGGGTCACACAGCTAGGAAGTGTCTGAGGCCAAATTTGAACCCAGGACCTCCTGTCTCTTGGCTTGTTCTCAATCCACTGAGCTAACCAACTGCCCCCCCCCCTTGAATAATTTTTCACTGCAGATAACCTAAATTATTTGTTAGGTTCTCAAATGAAATATAGTCTAAAATACTCATTTAATCTTGGATAATATAATTGTCTATTAGATATACCATTCCAATGCAATGGGTTACCAAGCTTGAGAAAAGCAATCCTATGCAAGGTTTCTGCCTATCAGATGACACTGATCTCCATTGTTGTATTACATTTTTTTCTTATTTTTTTTATTATTAATTTTTATTAATTAATTAATTTTATTAATATTTCCTTTAATATTTTCAGAATGAATGCTTTAACTACATACAATTGTTCCTAAAATAACTGTGACAGTGGAATTCATTTCTTATCTCTTTGGTTTGTAATCAATTTTGTTTTTAATGAATCCAGTGCCTCTGAACTCTTGGAGAAAGTATTTATTATACGTGTGAACTCTTTTCACCCTTTGTCCCTTTCACTTTTTATCTTGAGACAGATCTTCCAAAATGGCTTGTTGTTACCTTCATTCTCTCTACCTTTGAACTGAAGACACTGAACTGACCTTTCTCTAATTGCAGAATCTGACTCTAATTGAACAGAAAGAGAATTTACAATATCAATTTGTTCTCATTGTATCACTTTGAAATTGCTCCAGGAAATTCATGTTTGACAAATAAGGGCATGAAAATAAAGAAGTTGAATTTGAGGATTCCAGCCAAGGAGAAGAGGTCAGTGAGGACTTAAGTGCACTCCTAGTCTCTAAGTTCTTTTTGTGGGACTGCTGTGCTTCTATTAAAGGAGCTAGTTATGAATTGAAAGGAAAGAATGGTCTGAGCTGACCAGTTATGTTAGTTGGTCTGTTGTGAAATATGCTTAAAAATAACTTTTATGCTGTTTTTAATATTTATATTTTTAGCACTTCCCTTATACTTTCTATTTCAAGAGCATTTGCTCTGTCAATAAATTAATTGAATGTTTTTATAAATACCTATTTGATGCTTCCCTACTATTATTCTCCAGACAAATAGTCAGAAACTGAAGTATCTTGAGAATGGCATGCCAAAATGGCCCAAATCACTGGCAATTCTAGCTAAGTTGAAAATGGAAGGAAAACAATATCTAGGATCTCTTAGGACTCCCCACTATTCAGCAGAGGGTGCTGCAGGCCTGGGGATCATTGTTTTCTCTCTGCCCCCCCATCTCACTCTTCTATCATTCATGCTTGAAAAGGAAACAATCAGAATAGGTACTTGAGGATTAATAAAACACCTGTCATTGTTACAGTAATTCATTACCAAATGGGGGCAGAAGGAGTTAATCAGTTTCCAAATACCTTTTTGAACAAGGTTCTAAGGGACAGGTTCAACATTGGGTGATTTCTCCTAGCAGAGGTTGGTTTTTCCATCCAGAGATCTCACACACACAAGCACCCACCCACCAAACTTTTAAAAATATATCATTTTCTTCCCATTCAGTATGTCAGTAACAAACATACATTACCATGCTGAGATATTTGGTTCATATGATGCATAAATTATGTCCATTGCCTCTTGCAAGAGAGATCTATACATTTCTAAATTTCTAAAACCAATTCAATTGAATTTAATTTATTAAACGCTTAGTAATTTTCCATTATGTGCAGAGTCTTTCTGATTTAAAGAATAAAAGTACATGTCCAAAGGTTCTTAACACTTTGTTTCATATATCCCCCTTGAAGTCTAGTGGATTTTTAAATCCTATTCTGAGAATAATGTTTTTACATATACAAAATAAAATTCATGGGATTACAAGGAAATATACTTATTAAAATATTTGAAAAGAAAAAGTAAAGTTCAAAGTCCTCAGTTAAAAAACTCTTGTTATTAGGGCTTAGCCTCAAGGAGCTGGTGGGTGAAAGGGTAGGATACAGCTTGTACATAGAGGTTATGCTCAAAGTGCTGTCATATTCTACAGTGATGGCTTGCTTTCCCTGAAAGAGAAACAGGAGCATTAGAGATAATGTGAGCCATAGAATGTGGCAGCATGCTTATAAGTAAATAAGAAGTGGCAAATAGAAAATGGAAGATATAATTTTATATAAATAGACATGTTTGTATGCATGGATATTCATCTATGTTTGTCAAATGTTACCTTTTCTATTATAGATAAGGGAGGGAGATACTGAGAATTTAAATGTAAAAATTAATTATTGTTAAATTAGTAAAGAAGTAAATGAAGAGAAAATATCTTCAAATCAACTTCCAGAGGAAGAAAGTCCAAATAACCGAGATGAGCAGAAAATGCTTCTTGTAGGAGGTGAGCTGTGTTTATTTTACAGGATAGAGATAGGAAAGAATTCATTTTAAGAATGGTAAAACATATGGTGAAAGGTATGATGGTAGTAGATAGGCTGTTTTATGTGAAGAACAGCTACAAAATGCATGAAACAGAAGAGAGAAAAAAGAAAAAAATGTAAGCAGGCTACCTTGCATGGATGCACACAATCATTCTAACAACCTCAGGACAGGGTTAGTAATCAATCCATCAAGGTAATGGTGAGTGCAAAGCTTCCAGCCAAAGAATCCCTTATTCCCTCCTCCCCCGCCTCCAGGAAAAAACCAGCACAACTCCAAAATTAATCTCCCTAGTCGTAGTAAAAATCTTAGCTGCATTGCATAGCTGCAGGGAGTTCTAAGCTGCAAAAAAAAAAAAAAAAATTTGCTTTTTTTTTTCCTTATATCTCTTGCTAGTTGTCATCTGAGTTCAAATTGGGCTTCAAACACTTCCTAGACATGCGACCCTGGTCAAATAACTTACCTCCCTCTGCTCCAGTTTCCTAATCTATTAAGAGGTGGTAATAAAACTACCTCAAGATTATTGTAAAGGTAAAATGAAATAATACATGCAAAGTGCTTTACTGACCTTAAAGCTCTATATAAATGCTAGCTATCATCATTTTTATTATAGGATTGTATTGAGATTAGTTAGTAATACCATTACAACACAGAGGCTACCATGCTAGACTTAAGGAAATGCTGGGTTTGAATTCTTCCCCAAATACAAGTTTTATGAATGAGATGGCACAGTCTATAGAGTTCTGGACCTAGAGTCAAGAAGACCCTTGCCAAGTCATACCCTTTTTACCCAAATTTCCTCATCTGTAAAATAAGCTAGAGGAAGAAAAGTAAAACCACTCCATGAAAGGTCATGATGAAATGGACATAACTGAAGTGACTGAACAACAATTACCATAGATAAATCTTTTACTTCCTTTTTGTCTTCTCCAATATATTTTAATGCAATTGATTAAGAGAGTTCCCACATCAAGGAAATCAGAGATCCTTAAAGTAATTATACAAAAATTTAAACTCTTTCACTAACCAAAAAAGGATTTAAAAAAATAGGTACAGTACTTCTTATTACAAAGACATTAAAGAAGTTACTACTAAACATCTGGCTTTGAACCAGTTTTGTAACATCACAATAAAGTACATCTTACACCTCATTTGGTATACCGTACATTAGTTTCAGATTGAGCCTCAGAGAACTTTAGTGACTTCTCAAAGGAAACAGAAATTTTAGTTTCACATGCATGCAAGGTACATGCTAGAAAGCAGGATCTTTCCATGAAGAACTGCATTGTTAGATGCAATGATTCCGATAGTTCTGAAGGTAGTAGATGATGCAAACACAATTCAAATTGTGAATTCAAATGGTGTAGCATATATTAATGGAAGGTGTGCTATTGCAAGTTCAGTAGCAGTAGCAAGAATGGTGACTTGGCCATATGTCAACCAACAAATCCAGTAAGCATTTATTAAGTGCCTGGCACTGTGTTGGTTGAAGAGGATACAAAGAGAGGAAGTAAAAAACTGTCTCTGTCCTCGAGAGGCTTATAGTCTAGCCAATCTATTTGGAGTAGATACTCCTAACTTTCCTGTGACATGGATCCCATTGTTAAAATAGGGAAATCTCAGATTTCCTAGTCCAAATAATGTTTTTAAGAGCATAAAACAAAATATTCAAGTCTGCAAAGAAAACCAATGCTACTGAAACAGCGATTTCTATCTGTCTATATGCCTATCAATCTATCAAAGTTCTTAGAGTATAGAATATTTTCTTTGGGTCAAATAGAGATAATGACTAGGTAACATGGCAAGAGTAAAATATGGTGATTAAAAGTTATCAATAATCAATAAATTAACTGGTCAGTGATTGCTCTTGGGGATCAAAGACCAGGAATTCTCCTCATTCAGATTCCTAAATGCCATCCTGGGAATTCATTATTCAGCTCCACCTTGGGACATACTAAAACATTTTTAATTGGTGAACAGTCAATAGGATCCTCCATCAATACCCTCAATCCCTCCAAAACCCTTGAGTGCTAGTAGCCATATAATTAGTTTCATGCCCTTGTCGACATGAAATTTGAATGCCTCAGTTTACCCCTGCCCTTTGAGAAACCCCTTTTCCAGGCACACCTGTTTTGGGGTTGAACTATGGACTTTAGAGCTGTTTGGGAAGTGTAACATTTAAAATTGGGAGATGCCATAAACTGTGGCGGTTAAAAGAGTTAATGCCATAAAACTGTAGTGAGTAAAATAGTGGAAGATATAAATTATAGTAGATATAAGAGTGGGTGAGTAAATTTGTGACCACAGAAAATATGTTTCACTACAGTGTCTTGGTTTTAAATCAAATATAAGGTGGTCGCCAGGGAAATATTCCCAATTATGAATATACCCAAGTCAACTGGGTTTTATAGAGAATTTAATTAATAATACAATAAGGAATTAAAGAAAAGAGAGAAAGAGAGAAAAAGGTAATAAGTATGAAGGGCCTTAAGCCAACATGGCCTAGACCTGAGTCTTAAGAGAGAGAGATCGGTCAGTCAGTCTTTTATCACTCACCACAAGGTCTGTCTAAGCAAGGATTCTAGTGACAGAGTCTCCTCAGAGAGAGTTCCAGCCAGAGTCCTCCTCAAAGAGCCTTCCAGTCAGAGACTGTTTCAAAGGGCCTCTCTCCAGAGCCTCCAGAGGGACAGAGTCCCTCAGAGGAGCTCCAGCAAGATCTCCTTAGAGATTGTCCTCCAAGAGCGTCCCTTCTCCAGAGCCTCTCTCAAGAGATTCTCCTCAAGCGATTTTCCTCCAGCGATCCTCATAAGAGATTCTGCTTTTTCTTATATAGGGGGTTTTATCCTATGTCACCTCCCCCAAGTTCTTCCATCTACCAATCACAGTAGATGTTTTCCAAAGGACAGCCCATTTTTAATTCACTGCTGGGTCAACTAATCCCTTTAGTAAGTTTGAACCAGAGAAAACTTCTGAATAAGTTTTCACCTCTTTGCTCCTGGCAAGTTTACAAGTTGCCTGACCTTTAATAGGTACTTAGCACCCCTTTGTATTACTTCTAAAAATAGGCATGGCTTAAAGAACTTTTTGCCTCATTATAAGTATGGGCCCAAGTACCCTCATTGTTTAGCAAGGAGTTTTTTCCCCTAAAGCAGTCCTAAGTACAGGTGGAGTAGAGGTCCTCCCATTTCTGATCCAAGTAGAGTTCTCACTGTCAAAATGGGGAATGTTCCCAGTAGGGAATTGTTCCAATGGAGAATTCCCCAATATGGAAATTTTTAACATTCACAAGTCTGAGAAATTTCAAGATTTACAGAACCCTTAGCCTGGCTGAGATTTGTGGACATAGCTAATGTGCCTTTTATTTGTTTTAGAGGCATCCCTTATTATGTTAAAGTCTCCTCCCAGGAACCCAGCTCCTGAGTTTGACCCTTGCCTTTTATGTGGAATAGATGACACCTAGGTGTGTGATAGAGACTTTGAGGGACAGAGCCTGGAGGATATGCCAAGGTTGCATCCACAGCAGAGGATGGTGGAGGAGGCTTGGAATCTTGAGGGAAGAGGAGATTCAAAGGGGGGCAGTTGATTTCTCCCTTGCCTGAGAAAGCCAATGGTGACAGGAAGATCAGAGATTTCTCTTCTGAGCCATACAAATCCCTCATTGATCCTAATCACCATTTCCCTCCCAAAGACACAAAGAGTTGTTGCAAAATCTGAAAAAGAAGAACAGCATCTAAAGATCTCACAGAGCTCCTATGATACCCTGAGTGTGGACATTGGCTTTGCTGTGCTAAGACCAGGGGTCACCAAATCCTGAGCCTCTTAGAGACCAGGCTACCAAGCCTTAGTCTCTCAACTTTGGGGGGAGGGAAAAAGATATTTTAGATAGACAGGGACTTCCTTACCCTCTTTCCTATAGAGTTCAATCTGCATACATCTTGTTTATCTTACCCCTAACCACCATTTGTTAGAATAAAGTTGTCTGTTATCTTAAATTGAATTCCTTGTCATACTGTGACAAGGAAATCACTTTAAAAGACTGATATATATTAATTTAAGGTCTCCAAGGAATTCAGCTATGTAATTCCTTAATGAAAACTCAAGTCAGCAGTCAACCTTTTATGGAGTTTAATTATAAACAGGAGGAAGAAAGGTATTAGAGAGAGAGAGGTGGGGGGAGAGAGAAGGGAATAGGGCTTAAATACCCCCTCTGTTTAGGCTGGGCCAAAAGGCCGAAGCCCTTAGATAGCTGAGGCAAAGAAAAGAGATCAGTCCCTATCACTCACGTGACCAAAATGGAGAAACAGCCTCAGGGGCTTCCACCTCCAGCTTCCTTCAGAGCAAGCTTCTCAGAGCATAACCTCTCAGAGCAAAACCTCTCCAACCACCTTCAGAGCCACCTCAAGCAGAGCAAGACCTCCCTATCTTTAAGGAAACCATCCAAGTTCCCTCCCCTCAGTTCCCACATCTACCAATCACTGTCCATGTCTTCCCTGTGCCAATGGTGGCTCTAGCTTAACCCAGGACCGCCCAGAGGTCTGCCCCTTTGCACATGTCTGTTGAAGGTCATATTCTCAAATAATTAAATCTTGATCCTTTGCTGCAGCCCTTCCTAAATCCTGTTACCCTGAGTAGGGTGGAGATTGGAAGTTCCAAGACCTGGTTCTGTCATTCCAAGTATCTCTATTGTATCAATTCTAAAATCAATCATGACTCAAAGAACTTCTTGTTCTATGCTTAAGCATAGGTCAAAGCCCTTTCCATTGTTCAGCAAAAGGTTTCTGTCCTAAAGTAATCTTAAGTCGGGAGGAGAAGGACCCTCCCATGCCAAGAGGGTTCACATTCCAATAGACTATCAGTAGGAAATTTTTCAAGTATGAAATTTCCCAATGGTGAAATTTCCAACATTTATAAGTCTAAGAAATTTTAAGGTTTATAATACTGAAGGTGGAAAGAGCTGATTTCTCTCTTTCTCCAAGGGAAAAGATTCACCCATTAATCAATTATTAGAGGGGAGAAAGGGTTAGGGTTAGTGGAGAGACATATTTGAAGAGACTGAAGGGGGAATCCATCTCATCCTCCTTCTACTTTCTGGGATCATCTACTCTTTCTCCTTTATACTCCAAACCAGCCCTTTAACACAGGTGACACCCTTGAGGCTGGCTACAAAGAGTTTGCAACCTGTTTGTGGTTTGTCTTTGTAGACTTGCCCTAGCAATTTCTCCAAAGGGTGTAAGAGACCCCCCAATTTCTGTTTCTTTTCTGAGTTAGCAATTAGCACGGTGTTTTCTTCCAGGGTTGAGCTGGCATCTGAGCTGGCATTCAGTGTGGTGCCTTCTCCCAGGGATATGGTTCCCAAAGTCCCCAGAGTGCAGTCCCTGTGTGGTATGTGATGCTGGACTCTGAGTGGTGGCTGAAATGATGAACCCCATTCCTTTTCCTGATTAAAGACAGCTTTGTCTGACTACTTTGGTAGTTCTGTGATATTTCCAGGTTAAAACCCTTAATAACTATTGAGAGAAATGAAGTGATACCTGGTCAGGATTGCTCTTATGTAATGTTTCTTAAAGAAAGAGTCAAGAACTAAGTTCTTTATGCTTCTGATGGATTCTCACTCTGAGGAGTCTCCTTGAGTTATATCAGTGAGGAAAGTTTTTTTTTTCCTCTTTTTTGCCCCCAATAAGAATAACTCTGAATTCTCTTTCCTTCTAGTAATCATAAGCAGCCAGAGATGTCTAACTAGCATGAACACTAGTGAGTGTCCCTAATTCTTTGTGCACAAATTATACCCACTTGTCCCCAGCCATTCTTTCTAATTTATTGTAATTTAGACAGCAATTTTTTAAATTCTATTCCATGCTATCCATTCTCACTTATCTTTATTCATCAATGCTTCCTCTTCTTGCATCCCAAATACTATTGAATAACGAAAGTCCCTGTTTCCTAGAGGCTTTGGGACTCTCTAATATAACTTATAAATGACCAAGAATCTCCTCCATATCATCCCAGACAAGTGGCCATCTAGTCTTAAGTGAGGCAACAGCATCTCTTGGTATATATATATATATACTTATGTATAGGTATGTATAACTTCTTATGTTATAACTTCAATGTATGTATACTTTATGTATAACTCCAATTGTTACAAAGTTGTTCCCTTCTTTTCTTTTTTTAATTCATGTCAAAACTATTTGCCTCTTCACAATTCCTATCTGTTGTTTCTAATTCTGTACTGTGATATCAAGTAGAACAGGGTGAGATACTATAAAGGAAAAGTTATTGAACCTGGCATTGTGGGATTTCAGTTTATAGTTCTACCACCTATTTGTCCCTTTATATTCCTGGGCAAACCACTTAATCTCTCAGACTGAAATTTCCTCATCTATAAAATGAAAACTTTGGACTGGATGGCTTTTAAGGCTTTGGGGCTCTAGAGGTATAACCTTACTCTTTAAGTCTATATCATCCTCATCCTTGTGTCCATGCCATCACCTCCTCCCCCTTCCTCTTTCTTTTCCCCTTCCTCTTCTTTCCCTATCTTATTGGAGGACTAGAGGGAAGTAGAAAAAATACCTCTTCCAATACCCTGATTTAGAGAAGGGTCAGTATTCCAGCCAACTCTTGCATTTCCCCTCACTTCTCTGCTTATTTTTGACTCTGCCATCACCGTGGCACGCCTGATAAATGAGTGTGACTACCATCTGGTATATTTCCCCCTTTTTACTTTTTTGTGTATTTTCTTCTCCCATTGGATTGTAAGCTCCTTGAGGAAAGTGACTGTTTTCCTTCTTCTTATTTGTATCTCCAGTATTTCACATAGTACCTGGAATGTAGTAGGTATTTAATGCTTTTTACTGTATTATTGTATCACGATCACTAGAGATGACTATGGAATGATAAAGGACCCACTAAGTGGACTGGACAGAAATAATCACATGAATATGCACTTGAACCCATATAATTTACATTCTTTTCTTGATCCTCAAAAGGAGGGCATGGAAATATTATCTCAATTTTATTGAAAATGACACTGGGGATCAAAGTTTTATAGAGAAACTAGATGGGCTTTGAGATTCCTTTCAACTCTGAGGCTGACATCAGAATATTTTAGAGAAAACAAATCAAGCTCCAAATAGGGTAAAACTATTTAAAAAATAATTTAGTTGAAAATTTGGCTGATAGCATCTCAGATCTAATTGCACATCCAGAAGATAACATTTTCTATCTGCAGGTGTCAAGAATTATTGGGAGTTGGGACATGACCAAGTAGCCTGTGCCTATAAGCTATCTGGGTTTGGTCAGTGTTCATCAATACACTATTAGTGAGACCCACGGTTCCCTGGGACCATTTCATAGCAATATTGTAGTTCTAATGGCCTGACTTTTATAGAACACACAGAATACATCAGTATGTTTTCATGAAAAAAATAATAAAGCTGGTAAAGTATGAGGAATACAAAGCTGTAACCAGATATTGATCCAAAGGCAGCTTTCTATTGGTGACAGTAAATTAAATTTCAGCTCTTCTCACTCTAGGGCAAGGGAGGAAAATAATAAATACTCCTAAGTCCTATTCTTGGCATAGTTTTAGCTTCAACATCACGATAAATGCAATGACAACTTAAACAGTTCTTTTTCCCTGCCTTAGACATTTTTAATATAGAATTTCAAATAGCTTTTAACTACCTTCCTGCTTTTGTTATCTTGCCAACCATACCATCTAAGCCTTAGAAAGAGAACCATTAGAACATTTAATATTTTCATATCTTTCCCTTTTTCGATTAAATTTTGTAAATAGAACTAAGCCCCACTAGGAAGGACTGGAGTCTTTCATGTATTTTAACCCTTTCATTTTATCCTCTGAGTACTGAAGTCAGAATTTTTAACCCATGAAACTGAAGAAAATAAAGCCCAAAGCTTTCTGACAGTAGGTCTTTCATTTCAATCTCAAATCATGAAAGTCACTCTATTTGCTGACTTCTAAATTCTAAAAGCAGAAATGTATTTATATAGAATTTGAGAGACTACTAGTTCACAATCCACCGTCTGAATGAATCCTTCATAATGTTGGGGATGATGGCGGTGCTGATGGTAGTGATAATGATAATGTGATAATAATTAGCATTCATATAATGCTTTAAGGCATTCAAATTACTTTACCTATTCTGTATCATTTGATTCTCACAATAACTTGGTGAAAAAATACAATTAATATCTTCATTTTGCAAATACAGAAACAGCAATTGAGAAAGAGTAAGCAATTTGCCCATGGTCATATATCTATTAAGTTACTAAAATTGGAATTGAACTAGAGTCTATCTCAATCTGTCCATTAGACCACCCAGAAGCCTCCAAAATGGATTTTCCTTTATGTGTTGAAAGTCCTGACAGTCTTATTAACCTTTGTGATGTAATTGGTAACTATTTTCCCAATTATAGGTATTATAAGCTGCTTGCTAATAATAGCAAAAGTTAAGAAATATTGATCTAGGGAAAGGGTATGAGAGAACAGGAAAATATGACCAATATTGTCTTTTCTCCAATAACATCTAAACATTAATAAATGTATTTTGCTTTCATTTGCCTTGCCTTACCTTGCCATTTATTGTTTTGCAGCATTGAATTACAATGGGAGAAAGTAATTACTTTATACATACTTTATATATTTATATATATGCATATATATTTATTTATTTGACACTTGTACAATTGGGTATCTAAACCAAATTTTAGCATTTTATAGGAAATGAGAGATTGTAATAGTTGCATTCATATTTTTATGTTATAACATTTAATTTTATAGAGCAATTACTAGAGCAATTTGAAATCTACAGCAATTGCAAGGTAATGATTACAAAAGATTTTCTTGAAGTGGCTAGCAAGATAGAAATGTGATAAAAAAAAAAGAATAATGCTGAGGTCTATAGCTAAGATTGACATTTGGGCCACGTAGCACTTTTACCAATTTACTATTTTATTTATTCATTTATAGTACAAAGCTCTCTTTAATTCCTTTTGTCAGTTCTAGGAAATTAGCATTTACGCTCTCCCAGAAGCAACATAGGAGCCTGCATTGTCAGCCGTTCTGGAAAAAATAAAAGGAGCTGCTGCATTAGTCGGTTACATTCTTAAGTTTCATGGCAGATGAGTGTTTTGTTGCGGTAAATTAATTTCATAATGAAACTATGCCGTATAATCTCTACTTTTAAAGTACCTTGGAACAGATACGCTCGATAATCACTTCTTTTGTTCCCAGCACCCTTCTACTCATTTTTCCAGTCTTTTCCCTGATGTCCTCAATTGGGAATAACTCCTGATAACCTTGCTAAGAGCTTTGAAATCCAACCCAACCCTATTTGGGGATAAGGTCTTCTGAAAGGCTGCTCCTGGCCAGAAGTGTATCATATTGGATAGAAAGTATATTGATTGGAGGTACCTCAAACCCTATTTTAGGATGAAGGTAGAGATCTTAGTCTGCAAAGCTCACATCAAACAATGTTTTTGTATTAAATGACCCCCTTAAATAAATGACAGATTAAAAAGAAAAGTAAAAACTCTCCACCAGGTAGAAACTGCTATACCTCTATTAAGCAGTGGGAGGGAAATTCTCAGCAACATTTTTACTTGTATAATACCCTGGCTGTACAGGACACATTAGCCTAACTATTTCAAGGGCCTTAAAAAGAAATCTTTAAAGCTCTAATTTATTTAGGCAACAAAGGCACAGTAATTTTAACTCTCCAGGGTTCATTGTGCTTCTGTACCAATACAGGCAAAATGAAAGAAAGAACGTGCTTCTCAGGTTTTCTGAAAACCTTTCTTTCAGGACTGCACACTCACTGGAGCTTTCTTGCCAGGGCCCTTTTATAGCAGAACTAAATCACTTAACCAACAAAAGCTTTGGCTTCTATTAAAACGAAACACAGCAGTATTTTTAGGGCAATATTCTCTTTTCAAATGGAAAGATACCAGATGACTTAAAAAAAAGAAATTTGGGCCTTTTCTGGGTCTTTGGGAGTAAGATTGGGAAAGTGGACCTCCGTAAATGTGAACTGACAAGGAGAATGAAGACGTGTCCCAATCATGTGATCCCAAGATGATCTGAAGCTTCTTGGAGACATCATACTGGAAACTGAAATGTGTCTTTTCACAATAAACTCAAATACTACTTTCACCAAAAATTCACTGGAAATCATGTCTTTCTCATCTCATTCCCTAACATTTTGTACTCCTCTTTATGCACTTATCACATTATGATCACTTTTATATTTACCTTTGTGTAAGACAAATTACCCTTCTTAATTTGAGGTTTCTTCAGGGCTTGGGCATTGTCATTTACTATCATTAGTGATTGATGGAAAAGAACTATTCCTTGTATGAAGAGAGCTATTTTGGAATGAGAAAAACCTGGGTTCAAATTCCCTCTCTGACTCAAACTGGTGATGTGATAATGGGAAAATCACTTTACTTTATTGATGCAGCAATTATTTCCAATTATTCCTCATTTCTTATAGCACAATGGTATTCTATCACAGGCATATACAATTATTTGTTTATCTATTCCCCAAACTAAGAAATGGTGAAAGAGATAGTGCTAGAGAAATGTGGAAAGAATTATATGATTGTCAGCTCCTTGAGGTCAGGGACTGTCTTTTGCCTCTCTCTCTCTTTTTCTCTCTTAAATCCCCATTACTTAGTATAGTTCTTGGAACACTAAATAATTAATCAGTGTTTATTGATGTGAATTGAATCGTTTTAAATTAAAATGAGTAGAACCGGAAAATTTTATACAGTGATAACATTACAAAAGTGGAACAATTCTTTAAGTCTTAAGAACTCTCATCAATGCTATCACCAATTATGATTTCAGAGGACTGGTGATAACAAATTATATTTATCTCCTGTTAGAAGAGTAATGGACTAAAGTATGCAGAATGGAATTTTGGGACATGGTCAATGCAGGAATTTGTTTTGCTTTACTAGGCACATTTGTTAGGAGTGTCCTTCCTATTCCTTTTTTAGAGGTAGAGGGAAGAGGTTTGAGGGTAAGAAAAAAATGATCATTAATAGAAAAAATTTTATGCAAAATAAAATAAAGGATATAAGTTAAAGAGGTTTATTTGTATTGTGAGTTTTTTACCAAAAGCTGCTTGAGCTGATGAAATCACAGAACAGCAAAAAATAATTGTCCTCAGTTGATGAGAGGCAGCCTCTAGAAAGCTGGGTGTGGGAGTCATATGCCATAACCTCTTTGAATCATTTCCCAATTGATGGGCATTACCATTCCCTAAATTTCCAGTTCTTTCCACAAAGAGAACTGCTATAAATATTTTAGAACATATTGGTTGTTTTTATTTTTACTAAGGAGATTTGAGGAAAAATACTAATAGTAATATTGCTTGATCAAAAGTATACACAATTTTATAACTCTGGGTGTAATTCCAGATTGTTCTAAAAATGGTTAGATCAGTACACAATTCCATTAAGAGCATTAGCATCCCTATTTTTCTATATCCCCCTCCAACATTTTTTTCATTTTACCCTTTTATAATTTAAACTCATCTGATATATCTATATCTATATCTATATCTATATCCAATTTCTACCAGTTTGCTTTCAAGTTTTCCCAACAAGTTTTACCAAATACAGAATTTTTATTCCAAAAGATTGGAACACTGCTTTTGTCAAATATATTTATTATACTTTTTACTACTATTTGTTATATATCTGTTCTGTTCAACAGACTTACTTTTCTATCTCTTACCCAATACAAGATACATTTTATAATTATTGAGTTATCATACAGTTTAAGTTCCAGTACTGCCAAACATCCTTCCTTTACATTCTTTTCATTAACTCCTTTACTATCCTTAACCTATTGTTCTTCCAAATGAATTATATTATTATTTTCTAGCTTAATATTATACACACATATTTAATTGGGTTGGCATTGCATAATTATGAATAAGATTAGTTTCATTAGGGTTGTCATTTTAAGTATATTTATTGTGCTTATCCATGATAATATTCCTCTAATTATTTAAATCTAACCTTAATTGTATAAAAAGTATTTTATAATTATACTCATCTAGTTCCAGAGTTTGTTTTGACAGATATAGTCCCAGGTATTTTATTCCACATATGGCTATTTGAAATGGATTATCTCCTATTATTTCTTCTTGCAGGGTCTTATTGGTGATATATAGACATGGTAATGATTTATATTAATTTATTTAATATCTTGCTAATTTACTAAAATTATTCATAGTTGTGAGATATTTAACTAAATCTCCCTATGATATTCCATATATCATCATATTGTCTGCAAAAAGAGAATTCTATTACCTCTTTGCCCATTCTGATTCCTTTAATTTCTTTTTCATCTATTATTTATATTGCTAGCATTTTTAATAGAAAATAAAAAATATTAGTAATAATGGCACCCTTGTTTCACCCCTACTTTTACTGGTAATGCTTCTAACTTATCCCCTTTACAGATAATGTTTGTTGATTGTTTTAAGTATATACTTCTAATCATTCTCAGGAAAATACATTTGAACATATGTTTTCAAGTGTTTTTAATAGGGATGAGTGTTGTATTTTGTCAGAAATTGTTTTCTGAGTATTGATACAATCATATGATTTGGTTACTCTTGTAGTTTATGTAATTAAATATCTTAATAGTTTTCATTATATTAAACCAGTTCTGCATCACTAAACTAAATCCTGTTTGGTCATAATGTGTAGACTCTATGATGTACTGTAGTCTCTTGGCTACATCTCTTTTGCATTTATATCCATTAATGTAATTGGTCTGCACTTTTCTTTCTCTCTTTTTGTTCTTCCTGGTTTATGTATAAGCATAGCATCAAAAATGTTTCATAAAAATATGTTTGGCATGAATCCTTTTTTAACCAATTATTCTAAATAATTTATTTAATATTGGAATTAAATAATCTCGAAATATAAATAACTTATAAATTCATCTTGTCTTTTTTTGTTAGGACACTCATTTATGGTCTGTTGAATTTATTTTTTTCTAAAATAGGTTTATTTAGACATTTTATTTAATCTTTTGTTAGTCTAGGCAGTTTATAATTTTTAAGTGTTCTTCCATTTCATTTAAATTTTCAAATTTATTAGCATGTAATTAGGCAAAATAACTCCTAATATTTGCTTTGGTTTCATCTTCATTAGTAATAAATTCATTGATCTAGTCTTTCTCTATTTTATTGATATAAATATTTAGAGATATAAAATTTCCTCTAATCACTACTTTTTGATAGGTTGTCTTATTATTATAACTTTCTATAATAAAGTCAGGTATTATTTCTGTTATTTATTCTTTAAATCACTCATTATTTTAATTTTTACCCTCCTATTATTTTCATTCTGCTTTCACTATTAAATATAATTTTTATTGTGGTCTGAAAGTGATTCATTAAATATTTCTACTTTTCTATATTTAACTGAAAAATGTTTTTTATTCATAACCAATTTTTTTAGAGGTACAATGTATCCCTTAGGATATGATATATTCTTTTCCATTTCCATTCAGTTCTCTCTACATATCTATCATAGCTAGCTTATCTAGAATCTTTTTATCTCTTTGATATTTTTCTTTTTGTTGTTGTTGGATTTAATCTAGTGCTGAGGGGAGAATCTAAAGAGTGAAGGAGGAAGATTGGCTTTGAATTATTTGACAAAGTGGAGAGCGAGGGAGAGAATAATTTACATGAGAAAGTTATTATTAAAGGGAAAGAAGTGAGATCATATATTTGGTCAAAGGTATAAAATAAGGATTCTGCAAAGGAAATTTTGAGAAGATATCTCTGGTCAATATGGGGATTGGATGGCTAGGAGTCAGGAAAGATTCACAGAAGGAAATTAAATGGGGGTAAAAAAGGGAAGTCATGATGTCAAAGATGAATTTCAATGTGTCTTAGTGTTGCCCTGTATCAGGGAAGGAGGAAACGTCTAGTCCTAGTGTTATAGTCACTGCAGCATAAACTAAGTGATTTTGGTAGGCTTAGCTTCTCAGACAGTCAATCAGTAATGTTGATGATAATGATGCAGCTTGAGATTCTTCTTGCTTCTTTTCTGTTGTATATTCTTCACTCTTTTATTATATATGTGCAAAAAAAGAAATGAATGTTTAGAAAGTCACACAAAGAATCAAAGAAGGCAACAAAAGGGTTTAAAACCTGCATTAAACAGTATTTTATCTGCTTAGAAGATGAAGAAACATACTAGCCAAAGACACTGTGGAAGGGGAATGTAGAAGATCATTCCCCCAAAGGGAAATGCTAGATGGGGGGGGGTATGTGCCTGGAGAAAGACTGGCATAGCACTAGTATATAGATGAAAAAGAAATAATAAACACAATAGAGATAAGGGCTATTTTTGTGATTTAATTTTTATATAGAAATATTGAATGAGGAAACACCCTCTATTATTTCATGTTTGTACCTTCTTTACAATTTATTTTCTTTGAGAATTTTGCCTAGGTTCTAAGAGATGAAATATCAGGGAAAAAGGAAAATATCAGGAAAAAAATACATAATAGTATATTTTACCATATGCACTTGAACTTGGATCGTCATGGCTCCAAGATCATCTCCTATTTAATAAACCAATAGATGAAAATGAATAAGAAAGAGAAATAATCTGCTGATGTTTCCATGGTAATTATTTATTATCATCAATAAATATAATTACTTTACTGAATTCTAATACAAGTGAATGGTCTTACTGCACACAGTTAATTCTAAAATAATTGCCAAGTAACCAATAATTTGTTTCCTATCTATTAATGAAAAATAAAATTAAATTCTTGTGATGTTTCTAAGTGCTAATCACATCTAGTGCCTGATGGAACTCTTTTTTTTTTAAATTATAACATGCAGACATGAGACCTCTAAGTAATTTACAAATAATTGGCATTTATTGTTAATTTTTATTGAAACATATTTCCCATTTTAGTCAGTTTCCATGTCCACCTTTTTGCTGAATTTGACAAGTACTAATGTATATGTTAACAGAATTAAAATATGATGTTGTTTTTATAAATCATTTATTAAGTGCCTACAATATATCAGGCATTGTTTTAGGTGTTTAGATTCTTTCAGGGATCTTACATTATAAAATTTCCCTATTTCATCATTCAATGTTGTTGATATTATGATACCACATATCTTTGGGTATCTTATTTTCATGGTGAATATCATTCTATAGACATAAAGTTCAAAAACTCAAATGGATGTTTAAGCTCATAAACTTCAAAATTCCTCCAACAACCCAACTAATAACTGCCACACACCTGTTCAGCCTGTGTACTTTATTCATTTTTCACTGTAGGTTCACTTAAGTTTTCCCCCAAATTGTTAAGAGGCCTTCCTCCTTTTCTCTGCTTCAGTCAGCAAAGGAATGAGTACTTGATTCATCCTCATTTTTGGAAGATTCTTGGTGTGATTAAAGGAGCCTTTAAACATCCTGATGGTAATTCACTCCAACCTTCTACTATCCTATTTAATTCAGTCCCTAAGCTCATTGTCCAATTGTACTTTTTTTTCAGATATGCATTCCAGTAAATTGCAACAGTAGAAAGTGTTATTTTTTAATCATTACTTATGCTAATCCTTTCAGAACTGCCTGCTTAGTGCAAAAGAGTCCACATTTAGAAGTTTGCAATTTTTTTAAAAGCTAGCCTAATTTCCAACAAATTCTTAAAAGTCAGACTAAGTGTTTAGAATTTCCCAAAGGAGGATTAACACACACACACACACCAGAATAAAACACAAATATGGGCCATATCTAGAAAGAAGCACTTGTCCCAAGTGTCATTTAGAATTAAAATAAGAGTTCAAGATTGTTTTTTTTTTAATTCTACACTCCAAATATATGTCCAGTGTTCTTGGTTCTTGCAATCCCTGAAGTATTCTCAGACTTCCAACATTCTGTTCCTTTCAGCACATGTATCCAATTCTTACTAAATGAATATATGGATACCCCAATCCATTTCTAAGTGGCAGCTGGTGAAAAGTATTTGTTCATAAATGCTGATAGTTACAGAGTAAGAAATGTTTGTATTCAGGGGATCTGTGATCTCAAATCAAAAGAAGAATCAATCTGATTGGAACAGATGGATTAAAAAGTTTGAAGAAAATGCACTAAACATGATAATTCTGTGAGCAAACTATGTGTATATAAACACAATACATATTTATGTGTATTAATGTATCTTTGCTAACTCTCTAAATGAAGATGAATTTCAATATTTTCCCAAATTTCCTCTTTTAATCTTTAAAATTAAAAAAAATCTGAGCCTTAACATGAATTAAATATTAAATAAATGGATGCATATGCATAGAAATACATTCACATATGTGTATATATGAATGAGTATATACATATGTATATAACAAAAAATTAAAGTTATATGTCAGTCATGAGCAATGAGAAGAAACATATATATATGTATATATATATATATATCATTAACTTATAACTAATTAGAGCAATATTCCTTTGACCTATGGTGGATGAATCATAAGTTCAGATGACATGCCAGTATTTCCTCTCATTGCCTTAATAGTATGTATATTTATGAAATCAATGATGTGAAAAAACCTGGAGCTTGAGATAATAATTTTTTGCAGGTCCAACCATGGGAACAATGATGAAATTTAACAGAAATTTCAAAAAAAAAAAGAATTATTCAAATGGAAAAGAGATACAAAAACTCACCAAAGAAAATCATTAAAAAAAAATAAGAATTGGCAAGTGAATGATAATCACTCATTAGATTTCAATAAATAATAAATATAATAATTATATAATAAAAATAATAAAAAATAATAAAATAAACAACTTTTAAAAGTAGAAAATATAAAATATCCTATTAAAAATAATTATCCTATCCTGGATAGTAGATCAAGGAGAGATAATTTAAGAATTATTGGTAGTTATGCAGAATACAGAGTAAATGACCTTAGCAATCTAGTGTCTGATAAACCCAAAGATCTCAGCTTTTGGAATTAGAAGTAATTCCTTAACAAAAACTGCTGAAAAAATTGGAAAACAGTATGGTAGAAGCTAGTTATAAATCAATCTCATAACTTATACCAAGATAGGATCACAATAGACATGTGAATAAATTAGGGGAACACAAAAAGTTTACCTAGAAGATCACTGGAGAAGGGAAGGTTTTATGACCAAACAAGAGATAGAGAATATAATAAGATGTAAGATGAGAGCCAGACCTAAGGACAGGAAGTCCTGAGTTCAAATGTGACCTCTGAAACTTCCTAGCTGTGTGACCCTGGACAAGTCACTTAATCCCCACTGCCTCGCCCTTACCAGTCTTCTTGCCTTAAAACAAATACAAAGTATTGAGTCTAAGTCCAAATTTAAGGGTTTAAAAAACTGTAAAAGCTGCTGTATAAACAAAACTCAAGTAACCAAAAATAGTAGGGAAACAACAAACTGTGAAAAAAATGTACAACAAATATCTTTAATTTGGTTCTAAATTTCTCAAATTTATGAAGAAGTAAGTCAAATTTATAAGAATACAAGCCAATTCCCAAATAACAATGGTGAAAAGATACGAACA
This sequence comes from Monodelphis domestica, assembly GCF_027887165.1. Taxonomy (NCBI): domain Eukaryota; kingdom Metazoa; phylum Chordata; class Mammalia; order Didelphimorphia; family Didelphidae; genus Monodelphis; species Monodelphis domestica. Next base: position 208,593,013 of record NC_077232.1, on the reverse strand, counting down.
AGCAATTTTCAGAAGAAGAAATCAAAGACGCCAATCATCATAGGAAAAAATGTTCTAAATCACTCTTGATTACAGAAATGCAACTTAAAACAATACCAAGGTACCACATATACTTATCAATTTGGCCAATATGGCAGTAAAGGAAACTGTTAAATGTTGGGAGAGATGTGGCAAAATTATGACACTGATGCATTATTGATGTACTTGTGAACTGATCCAACCATCCTATAGGGCAATTTACAGCTATGCCCAGAGGACTATAAAACTGTGCATAGTCTTTGGTTTTGTCACTGGGTCTGTATACCAAAGAGATAATGAAAAAGGGGGAAAGACCTTGTACAAAAATATTTATAGCTCCTCTTTTTGTAGTGGCAAAGAATTGGAAACTGATGGGATGACCATATTGGGGAATGGTTGAACAAATTGTAGTACATGTTGGTAATGGAATTCTGTTGTGCTATAAGAAATGATGAGCAAGTTGATTTCAGAAAAAGCTAGAAAGATCTGCAGGAACTGATTCAGAGTGAAATAAGCAGAACTGGGAGAACATTGTATGCAATAACAGCAATACTGGATGATGATTATATGAGAAAACTTGGCTGCTCTCAGCAATGTGATGATCTGGGACAATCCTGAAAGACGTATGATGGGGAATGCTGTCAACCTCCAGAGAAATAACTCTTTAAATCGTCTTTCACATCAGTGTATTTTTGGTTTTATTTTGGGATTTTGGTTATGTATAAATTTGCTCATAAAAATGAACAATATTGAAGTGTGTTTTGCATGATGATTAAAAATTGGGAAAAAAAAAAGAATTATTGGATTACCTGAAAACCATGATAAGAGAAAGATCCTGGACATTGTGTTGCAAGAATGTATGAAGGAAAACGACTGTACTATCCTAGGACCAGTGGTAATACAGAAATTGAAAGAATCTACCGATCACCCTTGGAAGAGATTCCAAAATTGAAAACTCCCAGAAATAATACAGTCAAATTCTAGCACTCTCAGAGAAAAAGGAAAGTATTTCAAGTAGTCAGGAAGAAACCACTGAAATATCATGGGATCACAGTAGGATTCCACAAAATTTAACAACTACTATATTAAAGAAGTAAAGGCTTAGCATATGCATTTTGGAAGGTATAAATTGTTGAGATTACAACCAAAAGAAACCTACTCAATAAAATCCTTCAAGGGAAAGCAATGGATATTTAATGAAATAGAATAAATTCAAATATTCTGGTAAGACTAGAGTTGAATAGAAAATTAGATTTTCAAATATACGACTTAAGATAAGGATAAAAAGATTAACATGAAAGAGGAATCATAAGAGATTTAATAAGGTAAAACTATATTGTTTCACATAGGAAGATAGTATCATATAACAACTTTATCATTATCAGGGAAGTTAGAAAGATTTTACATATAAAGAGGACACAGGTGTAAATTGATAATATTGCAATCATGTACAAAAAATTAATAGGTGAGAAAGAAGGCTGTCCTGGGAGAAAGGAGAAAGGAAAGAAAGAATGGGAAAAATTATTTCACATGAAAGAAATGTACGAAGAAGAGCTTTTATATTGGAGAGGAAAATGGTGGAGTGGTAGGCAATGTTTTGCTGATATATAAATTAGTTCAAACATAGAAATACACACACACACACATATATGAAAGATGGATAAGAGAAAGGAGGTAAAAGAAAGTAGTGGTCAGAAGGAAAATAGACTAAAGAAGTGACAGTGTAAAAGGAATGAGAGAGGAAAATGCATAGTAAATAATAACTGTTAATGTAAATGAGAGGATTTCAGTATTAAAAGGAAGAAGATAGAAGGCAGCATTGGAAACCAGAATGCAACAAATATTCTGTTTACAAGACATATATTTGAAACAGTAAAAAATAGAGCTAAATTAAAGGGCTTAAATTGCCTATAAGAGGAAATAGATAGCAAAACTATACTAATGGTGGAATGCAACATTCCCTTCTCAAATTAAGATAAATTTAGCAATAAAATGAACATGGGAGAAGTTGAGGAGATTAATAGAGTCTTAGAAAAGTTAAATATATGATAGATCCATGGGAAAAAACTGAATGGGAATAGAACTGAACATATCTTTTTCTCAGTTGTATACTTCTCCCATGTTGACTGTACTAGGACCTAAAAATCTCACAGCCAAATGCAGAAAAGCAGAAATTAAATGTATCCTTTTTAGACCATAATGCAATAAAAATAAAATTCAATAAAATGTTATGGAAACATAAATTAAAAATAATTTGAAACCAAATAATCCAATACTAAAGGATGAATGGGTCGAAGACTAATTCATAGAAACAATTGACACTTTTATGACAATTGACAACAATGAAACTACATTCCAAAACTTGTAGAATAAAGTCAAATAAATACTTAGAGGAAAATAGTATCTCTAAGTACCTATATTGCTTTGTCTTCATTCCACGATGGACCATGGGAAAATGTACCTGTTAGAACTGTGGATAAAAGAAGAGTTCATTGCCAAATAGGATTTAGAGAGGATCACAGGAAAGAAAATAGATAATTTTGATTACTTGGAATTAAAAAGAATTTTTGTAAAGAAAATTGAAGCAACCAAAATTAGAAAGAAATTTAAAAAACATTTCATAGAAATTTCTCTGACAAAAGCCTATTTTCTCAAATAAATAATGAACTAAGCCAAATTTGTAAAAAATAGGATCCATTCCACTGTTGATAAGAGGTTAAAGGATATGAAAAATGTTTCCAGAAGAATAAATCAAAATTGTCGTCACATAAGAATTATCTAAATTACTATTAGAGAAATATAAATTTTAAAATTTGATATACTAGACTAACTCATACCAATCAAAATAACTAAAATGACAGAACTGGAAAATAAATAATAATTGAGGGAATACAGAAAAATTGAGAGAGTAATGCACCATTAGTGGAGTTGCAGACTGATCCAAGTATCCTGGAGAACAATTTGAAATTATGTTCAGAGAACTCTAAACCTATTCATTCCTGTTGACCCCGCAAAAGCAATAGTTAGTCTCAAAATAGATCAAGGAAAAGAGAAAAGGATCTATTTGGACAAAAAATATATATGTAGCAACTCTTTTGGTGATTGTAAAGCATTAGAAATTGAGGGGATACCTATTAAGTAGAAAATGTCTGAACATGCCACGATACATGATTGTGGTGAAATAACATTGTGCAATAAATTATTTTGAGTGGATGGTTTCAGAAAATCCCAGGAATATTTATATGAACTCATATAAAGTGACATGAACAGAACAAGGAGAACACAAGGAGAACACTGAACACAGTAATAATATCATTATAAAGATAATCAACTGTGAAATACTTAGCTATGCTGATCAATACAGTGATCCAACACAGTAACAAAATCCCTTAAGGAAAAATGCTATTCACTTCCAGGGGAAAAAGACTGATCAACTCTTAATGTAGATGGAAACATACATTTTCTCTTTCTTTTATGTTTCTTGCCTATCTTTGGGTTTTCTTTTGAAACATGGCTTATGATTTCACATGTATAATCAATATAAAATTTCTTGCCCTTGGAAGGAGGGTGTAAAAAATAGACTCGAATACAGGACTACAATCCCCATGAGCCTTTGCTCCACTTCCCCAGAATGCCTTGTAATCTCACCTGGGCCGAGATCAAGAAGGGATTTAAACTGATTCAAAGGCTTTTGAGGGGCTTTCGGGGCTTTTGGACTTCCGTTTTGGAGCAGAGGCGTCTCTTCCATGATGTGAGGTTATTTTGTCTAGGCCTCTAGCCTAGGCACATGTTTCTTACTTGTATATTTTTAAATCTTTAACCTTTAATAAACCTCTAAAAAATATAATACTCCTTGCAGAGAGAAACTAATTTCTACCTGCCTCAGTCTCCCCGTCTCCCCTAAATTTTAACTGTTACAAGGGTGGAGGGTTAGGAAGACAGGACAGCATTTAGAACTCAATTATCTTTTTTAAATAAAGGTTATATTTCTTACAAGCAATCTATAAATAATTAATGAAATAAACAAAAAATAACATTTTTGGCAAAACAGAACAATGATTTACAGTAAAATCCTAAAACCGGAGGTTATTCCCAATAAGAAGAATGGTTTAATTCTATAGCACTAAAGTTAGCATTATTTGCAAAGAAAAAATACTGTTTTTAGTTTTTCACTAAATGAAGGAGGAAAGCAAGGATACATTGTCTCCCTACTATTGTTTGACACTTTCAAACTGACTAGAAACATTAGTTATTGCAATAAGAAGAGAGAATTGAATTAAAATTATAAACATCAGCAGAGAGGAGAAAAAGACCCCATTTGAAAAAAAAAAAGATGGTTTACTTACAAAATCTCAAAGAATTGATTTTACTAAGCCTTCAGTATACAATATAAAGCCACAAAACAGGCAGTATTCCATAAACAATTACAAAAAGTAGGAAGAAGTAGTAATAATAGAAAATCATTTTAAATTATCTTTAAATTTTCTAAAATATCTAACAGTAAGTCAAACCATGCTACAGACACACACAAATACAACTACAAAACAAATGGATATCTTACATAATTGGAAGAATCTTTGTGCAAAGGCTGTACTTTGTCAATATAATGAGAATTATGACTACAAGAATTAAAGATGCAGTACTATACCATCAAACTATAAAGATGTTACCAAGGCAAAAAATAGTAATACTTACTTGGAATTATAAAATATCTACATATATAGGCTCTCCAGGAAAATAAAATAAAATAAAGGAATAAAGGAATAATGGTACTTCTGAATTTCTAAAAATATAATAAAGAAGTAGTCATTAAAACTTTTAAGCTACTTGTTAAAAAGTAAAAAAGTAGGTCAATGGAACAATGCAAACAAGAACCAGAAATAAATGAACTCAATTTACTCATAATTAATGAGTAATTAATAAGTACCTGTAGATGGATTCTATATGACATAACTTGAGCAGTTTGGCAAAGTAATACTCATGTACACACATGCTTATGCTATTGGTCTGAATATTATATATATATATATTCATATTCACACATATGTGTGTGCATGATCAGACCAATAGCTCATACAACTTAATAAAGCAAATCTCAAATACATATTTTACTTAAATATAAAGGGCCGTGTCATTTTAAATTTACAGTGAGTACAGTGGCAGGAAATGTGCTTTGTGTTTTTCATTCTCACAATAACTCTGAGAGGTCGATACTGTTTTCTTAATTTTGTGAGGAAACTAGTCACTGGTCACATATTTCCTGACACTGGATTTTAACTCAGATCTTCCTGGCTTCAGGTAGTTTCCTCTAGGATAAAAAAAGAGAGTGGGATTTACAACTGTGACTAGAAGGAGAATTCTTTTTTTTTTTTTTAAATTAAATTGTTTTCAATTAAATGCAGAAACAATTTTTGACTTTTTTTAAAATTTTGCAATTCAGATTCTCTCCCTCACTCTACTGTTTCTGCTCTCTAAGGGGGTAAATAGTTTGATATGGGTTATACCAATTTTTTCAAGAAATATATATTTCCAAAAATACTCATGTCATGACTGAAGACACACATCACATATGCAACAAAAAATTCACAAAGAAAATAAAATGAAGGATGGCATGCATTGATCTGAAGATTCCAACAATTCTTTGGTTAGCTGTAGGTAGTGTTTGTTTTGTCAAAGGTCCCTTGAGATTAATCTTGGAAATTTGTTTTGCTGATAATAGTTTAGTCCTTCACAGTTGATCATTGTATGCTATTTCTGTTAGAGTATGCACTGTTTTTCTGGTTCTGCTCACTTCACTATGCATTAGTTTGGGTGTGGTGTTTTTTTTTTTGGTCTTTCCAGATTTTTTTTTTTCTGAACTCATCGTGTTTGTCATTTCTTAGGCACAATATTTTTTCCATTTCAACCAAATACCGTAGTGTGTTCAGTCATTCCCCAATTGATGGACATTCCCTCATTTTCTAATTCTTTACCACTGCAAAAAGAGCTGCTGAAAATAGTTTTGTATAGGTAGGGCCTTTTTTTAATTATCCCCAATATCTTTGAGATACAGATCCAGGGGTGGTATTACTGGGTAAAAGGTATACAATTTATGGTCCTTTGTGCATGGTTCTATAATGCTCTCCGGAAGGTTTAGAAGAAGTATTAATTAAAACAGAATAGAAATGATCATGAAAAATAATATAAATCATTTTAATTGTATGATTTTTAAAAAATTTCATGGACAAAATGGATGGACTAGAATAAAAGGGAAAACTGTCAACTGGGAGGTGAAAAAAAAACTTCTCATAAAATATCTCTACTAGAAGTCTGAAATTCAAGTTATAGAGATAATTAAGACAAATATATAGAACCCAAATCCATTTCCCAATATGGCAAATGATATGTGAATAAACAATTTTTAAATCAGAATTGCAAACTATTAAAAATATGAATTATCTAATTCCATAATAAAAAGAAAAAAACACTAGTTAAAATAAATTCACAATATCACTTTACAGCTAGTAAGTTGACAAAAGTGACAAAATATGGGAAAAATAATAAAAAGATTGTTAAGCCATAGGCCTGAACATATTATTCCTCTTAGTGGCACCCCACTGCTTCTAGAATAAAATAACAATTCCTCAGAATGGTATTTAAGGCTTTTTCCAATCTAGTATCTACTTTCTTTTTTTATCTTTTTTTTATGCTTTTCCTTTTTAGAAATGTATGTTCTAGTCAAACTAAATGCATTTAAGCCTTCTCCAATTTTTTTCAGTCTTTTTTATGCTCTTCCATTTTAGAATTGGTATATTCTAATCAAACTAAATGCCTAGGTGTCCCCTGGACTTAATTCCACCTTTTTCTATGTATATCCAAGCCATGGCACATGAATTCTATCTTAGAATGTACTCAAATATTGTCCTATCTTCCTCTCAGATTCAATATCATTCTTTAACAAGGATGTTGTCTCTTCTATAAGACTTTCTCTCATACTCTTGTTTTACTGCATATTTTTCCTATACTATGTTTATTTGCATGCTTGTTACCCCCTAACAGCAGTAGAATGGAAGCTGCTCCCCAGAAGCAAGAATGCTCATTTTATATCTTGGGACCACTTGCATAGAATAGGCACCTAATTTTTTTTGGAAAAAAATTGAGATTTTGTATATCTCCCAAAGATGACTGAATACCTCAACCTGCTTGCATATTAAAATCTTCCTCTCTCTAACTTCTTGTACTTATCATTTCTTATTTCATCAAAACAGAATATTTCTGGGGGATAATCTCATAGACTATCTAGTCCAGGTCTCTCATTTTGTGGATGAAGAAACTGAGACCAGGGAGTTAATAATGACTTAAAAGAATCATTTGTTTAGATATGAAAGGGATTTTGAAGGCCACTGAGTCAAACCTAAAGACTTTTCAAATCAGGAAACTGAGGCATAGTGGTGATAAATGAATTTGCCCAGCAATACACTGATAGAAAGAATTTAAGGTTGGATTTGAATTGAGGATTTTCTTTTATTCTAAGGCTATCAATCTACCCAATATGTTGACCAGTTTCCCCTGTCCCAAAGAAAAGACATGATGAGGGAGGATTTGAACCTGTGTTCTCTAACTCCAAAGTCAGTTTCCCATGCAGGCACGTGACCACTTTTCAAATACTCAAAGCCAATTGTTAAGGCTCCTTTAAGTCTTCTCTAAGCCAGATAGTGAGTCTCCTTCATCCCACTCAATTAGGTAATCTTGTCTAGTTTCTTTAATATTTTGCTTGCCCTCATCTGTCTGTGTTCCAGACTCACAGTGTCCTTCATGTGTCTTCGAAAATGCAACACAGTACATGGGTCTCTGGTGAGGAGCCCACCCTTAGTACAAAAGGATGGGTTTACTTTGTTCTTATGACCTGTTCCATGAAAATGACTTTCACCCTTCATTGCTTCTTTCGTGCTTCCCCAGGCTCAGCATATTTGCATTGAAAATGTTCTTGTCTAATGTGTGCAGTAAGTCCAGGTCACTGTTCTTCAGAGATGCCTTACCTGACCTTGCTCTCATTGACGGATACTTCCCATGCAAGGACAAAGCACTGTCAGCTTGTATAAAGGATGGGTCATTTGCTGAAAGGAGTTTACCAGATGGAATTCCCTCTGAACTTGTCAGACGTGTTAGAATTAAAAACAACAACAATAACAAAGCTTTCTTTACTATGACATCTTTGAAACACAACTGACTTCCAGAGTAATAATATGGAATTGCAATGATTAATAACAGCTTCAAAGAGAAACTACTATGGGTTCAAAGCTGTTTTTTTTTTAATAATCACAATTATAAGCTTTATTCATTGACCTCAGGAATCATACAAGTCTTTGCATTTCTTTTGATCTTGGCAATTACTCATGGTCTGAATGCAAAATGTGTCCTACCAGACCTATAAATATAAAGAGAGCCTTTGGGATGTTTTCCTAACTTGACTAGGGTTAATTTGGACAGGATACTATGAAAATGTTCATCAATTAATAGGGCAGTAAAATCTATACAATGCTTCAAAATACAAAAAAAAAAATAACAATACAGCTTAGCTGATACGATAATGAAACCAGGTTCTGAAAAAATCTTGACTGAGCATTGAAAGAAATTATATTTACATTCTTTGTACAGATTTCATTCCTAACTTTACTAATGATGTTTGTAACAATAAATGGGAAAGAAGACTTGATTCAAAATTCTGACTATAATATTTACTAGCTGCATAATTTGAGCAAATCATTGAAATATTCTGTTAGTTTCTTTGTAAAATAAATTTTAAAAACTGTCTGGACCAGATGAACTTGTTTTACATGTATTAAACTATAAATCTGATTCTTTGGTGAAAGGATTTATAGGAGTGACTTAATACCTTGATTTATGGATTTATGTAAGTTAAAATGAGTGATCTATAATCTGTAAGAACATCATTTTAATGTTTTAAAGGCTTGGTGGTCCACTAGCCTCTTTTAGTATTGAGGGTTTTCTCTCTTCTAAACAAAATTGTCCAGTATATCAAGAGATTCTCTTATTAATACTTACATAGCATTTTGCTTGTTTGCAATATCTCTACATATATCATCTCAATTGATTCTCTAAACTACTCTATGAGGAGCATATTGTTATTACCTTCACTTTAAAGATGAGGAAAGTGAAGTTGACAGTCTGATATCTGAAAATATTCTCAGTTTTAGTTTTTATATCTATCATATTCATACTGGATTGTTTTTCCCTGTTCTTATTGTAAATTTCTTTTTAAATTGATAATTGTTCAAAAAAGCAGCATCTACAACTCCCCACCAAAAAGTTTGAAATTAATAATTTTTTTCACTCCTGTAAGTACTATGTTCTTTTTTATGGAAGGTAGCATTTTCCTTGGTCTTCCCATATGTTAAAAAATTAAAAACTTATTTTTTTAAAACAAAACTCAATCTTCTCGCCAACCAAATTACTCTTTCCCTAAATGTCCACTATTTACCCTAGTGCTGGTCCATATTACTAGCCATCTGGAATATTACAATAGCCTCCTTCAAATTCTTTTTATCTTCACTGTCCAAAACCTATACCTACCCTTCATACCATTGTCAGATATATTTTTAATGCATATATTTTATTCTGAAATCATAAAATTTCGGTTAAATTCCCAGGTCCTACTGACACTTAATATTTGTATTGACAAAATAATTAATCTCTCTGAATCTCTCATTTACAAAATGGGAATAATAATATTCATATAATCCTCTTCCATGGATTATAGTAAGGGAAATATATTGATAAATTATTAAGTATATTATAAACAGGAGTCATCATTTTATTGCTTTTAAGCCTTTGTCATTCTAATGATCCTGCTTTGGGCATGGTCATGTTAGTTAGAATTATCACTTAAATTTGAGGTTAAAATGGGCACACACACATACCTAACCCCCTCAAAGTGTTAGATTTAGCAGTGATAGAAGACAGGTAATTAGTAATTAGTAGTAATATCCCTTCTCTAGGTTTACTTCCTCTAGAAGAACATGAAAGGATTGGTTTGGATAGGCTCTATAGACATTTCATTATAGGTAGCTAAATTAAATAAAGGCTTAGCGTAAGAAATACAACATTTAGTATAAAAGGAACAAAATAAAAATATCTACTCTCCTTATTTGGCAGAATCATTGTACACAAGTACTTGAGGAAAGAACTGCAGTAGATTGAGCAAGAGTTTGACTCAGGATGCTGAAACGTAGGGATTGTTGGCCAAATCAGCAGGAAGAAAAAAAAGAGCAAAACAACAATTTTAAAAATCTGAATTTAATACCTATTTCTCTTGAGTCATTTCAGTTTTGTCCCCATCTTCATGATCCCATTTGGGGTTTTCTTGGCAAAGATATTGGAGTACTTTGGAATTTTCTTCTCCAGTTCATTTTACATATTACAAATTGGGGCAAATAGAATTAAGTAATTGTCTTGGGTCATATAGGTAGTAGGTATCTAAAGCCAGATTTGAACTCAGGAACATAAATCTTCCTGACTCTGAGGCTAGCACTCCATCCTCTGTGCCATGCAGCTGCTCAATTATTTAGAAAGACATTACTTTAAATGGAAAACTACTAAATAGTATCTTTTCTCTCCTCTTGCCCTTCTTAAAGTGTACATGTCAAGTTCACTTCTCTCCAGCCTATATCTGCTTTTCTCATTTCCAGGCAATTAATTCCCTGGCAGCAGATTTAGGAGGTCCCATGATCTGTCTCTCTTTCCCCACCACCCACATGGTGTTATCCAAGGATCTCCATCTCACTCTCACAGAATAAATACTCTCCTCTTTTCTCTCCCAACAGTTCTTAATGTCTCTATCACAGGAGTTCTTTAACTTGATTCTCAGTTTAAACTTTAAAAAATATGTTTTAATGAATACATTTTGGAGACAGCTAGGTGGCTCAATGTATTAAGAATCAGGTCTAGAATTAGAGGTACTGGGTTCAAATCTGTCTTCAGACACTTTCCAGTAGGGTGATCCTGGCCAAGTCATTTGACCCTCATTGCCTAGTCTTTATAACTCTTACACCTGTGAACTAATACACAGTAATTATTCTAAAATGAAAGGCTTTTTTTAATAAAGTTTTTAAAATTTTAAATATATATATATGTGTCCATATATATATATATATATATATATATATATATGTATGTATGTTGTATTTCAATGTTTTTGGCTTTCTTTATTGTCCTATTTATTTTATTTTTATGTATTAAAAAACAGTATTCTAAAAAAGGGTTACTAGATTGTCAAATGGCACAACAAAGATTTTCTTCCTTAGATTTTTCCCACAATTCTTTTTTCTTCCAATGCATTTGTCTTTAATTGATATCTTTCATATTGATGGCCACAAGCACATTTGTGTCACTTATCCTTTGTCTAGAAATTGATAATTACCACTTTTTCATTTTTGCTTATACATTATTTTACTACAGATATTTTAGTGGTATCTCACCTAGAAAAGGTAATGAAAAAGTCTCATTCACTTTAGCCCTTGTGGGTTTATTGTATTTTGATTTCTATCTAAACAGGTAAGGGTGTTTGCCACATAAAACTGCCACTAGGTGAAATATTTCCTTAGCAGCTGTGATGAAGACTTGGCAAATGTTCACTTAGGTACAAGCTACATTATAAACAGTATACACATTCAATTACCTAGTTATTGATACCTCAATTCCCAGACTTGTGAAGCAGGAAATAGATGTACTCTGGTTATAAGGAAGTGGCAACAAATACCTCCTTCTTGTATGTCCACAGAAAACAATATCAACAACTTTGCCCATTACCTATTTCCATTTTGACACTTTATTATGCTTATCTTAGACTTCCAAACATCTTGGAAATCCCGTCCAAATCATTAAGCAGTGAGAAAAAAAATAGTTTGGAGACATAAGAGTTCAATTGAGATCTTTCCTCTGTTCCTTATTAAATATTTTAATTTAGGTAAAACACCTGATCTTTCTAGGTTTCTAATTTCTTTATCTATAAACATGAGTGGGTTGTATTAGCCAGTCTTTAGGAGCTCTGCTATGCCTTTATCATGGAAGTCCTCTATGGAATATTCCTTCATTCCCAGTTATCATTGCTAAACAACTTGTTCATGACTGAAAGAAAAATAAAAGTAATTCTATGAAATGGATAGTTTCTAGCTTTTAGATGTTTCTATATTTCTAAAATCAAGTGAAATCTTTTGGGCATAATTTTGATATTCTTTAGTCCTTAAATAAATGGCGCACAGACTCTTATCGACAAAACCATACTAAAGTTATAATACAAACCACAAATAATAATCATATATAATTAAACTGGTTTCACTCCATCTACTCTATTTATACTTCTGATTATTGGTCAAAGGAACATTTCTGAATCATAATTTATTACTCTCCTATTTTGATATTTTATACTATGCCCTTCTCTCACAGTTTCTCAAAATCATTTAATTCTACTTCCTTTCCTGCAGTTCCATTTTGAAGTTTCCCTTCCCCCACCCCCAGGTCTTCTAACTATTTTTGAGAACTGGCCCAACAAACTCAGGAGAGATGTTGGGTGCCATAATTGGCATTAATAGTTAGGATCAAAGGAGATTAAGTCTAGACAGACAAAGGAGCCTTTTCCTAAATTGCTTTCTCATTCTTTGTTATATAATGTCTCCTATAATCATTAATTTCCTTAGACTTTCAGGGATATCTAAAATATAATCCATCATTTTTACATCTCTGAGATAATTTGTCACATCTTTATTAGCTTCCACTTACTCTTCTGTCGCAATTACACTACATACTGATAGAGAATTAAACATTGGTTGGAATCTTTCTCAAAATAGATGTGCCACATTTATGGATTTATTATACTTCATGATTTCAACAATATGTAGTTTTCATTTTTGTTTGATGACTCTAAAGACAACAGATTTTTCCTGACCATCAGAAGACACGGGTGAAAACAGCAGCAGGAAATAGTCTTCTTTAATTTTTGACACAATAGAATTCCAATTATATGATATTAAAAATGGACAATTCTGTCATTAGACACAGGGACACAAAATTTTTCCCTCACCCAAGCCTCAACACTTCCACCTCACCCCAGTTTCCTTTAGTTGACCTTGCTTATAAGATGCATAAAAATTAAGATAAAAATGAAATATTCAGAATAAAACAAGATAATTATGAATGGCCCATACAAGCAAATGATTTTTTTTCTCATTTGAATGGGATAGGAGAATGTCTGAATTCACATAAATTAAGCCAACCAATTGTACTAGATTATGTGGTGCAGAGGAAAGAGGCAAAAGAGAGGTTTAATAGTCCGTGGTGAAATACAGCTGCTAAAGAAAAGCTCCTATTTCAGAGCTGAAGCATCTGTTGCTCATCTATACCTGAAACAAACTAGGTTTTTCAGTGGCTCTCTCTATTCCCAGTACACTAAGGATGAGCCCTTGGGGACTATAATTCTCTCCCTTGCATAGCCTTCTCCCCTGAAGCTCAAGGTGGGGTTAGATAGAGGGAGAAACTTTACCTACTGTCTTGATACCCTTTCCTGGGCAAGACTCCACTTAGACCCCATGCATCCCTCATTGATAACTGTAGTATGGCACCTGGGAGAAGGACCTGGTCCATGTTGTTGCCATGGGAACACCCTTCGTATTATATTTCCAGGTATCCCTGGAGTCCTTCATGCCCCCAGTGGGCTGTATTAACTGTGGAGCTGCCCCGAGTCCCAGGTCTCCAGGGGAATTTCCCTTGGGATTTACCAAGTGCTCTGTATGGTGGAGAAAAATAAAAGACATCCAAAGATATGAGCATCTTTTCTCTAATGACAAGATGTGTTATGTAAGTTCAGGAGTGACTTGTCAATATTCTGCTCTTACTTTGAAGGTCTTACTCACCAGTTGCCCTTTCCCTCAACCCCTCCTCAGTCTCTCTCTCCATCCCTCCTTCTCTCCTTTCATGTTTCCCTCCTTCATTCAGCCATTTATGCCTCCTTGTCATATCTTCTTTTACATCTCACTACTCCAGTTGCTTCTTTCTGTAACATTTTCCATTTTCTCTTGGATTTTGTTCCTTTTTCTTTTCATTGACTCTTTGCCTTTCTTTTCTCTATTTTGATGCCCATGGAGGGTACATTTCATAGTGACTTTCATTCACTGTCTGCCCCTTTCTTCTCTTCAAATTCATATAAAGTAGTGAGCACTTATTAAGTGCCTAATAAGATAGGCACTAATAATATAAATATTAAAATTAAGCCATTTCTCCCCTCAAGAAACTTTTGTTTCACTTTGTGATTCTATGAATGTTAGTAAGTGAGCTGCTGCTTTGTGTATCATCTCCTTTATCTTTCTCCACTCTTTGTTTTGTTTTCTTAATTTTCATAGCTATTTCCAAGATTATTGTAATTGTAAATAGATAAAACAGTAAAATTTATGGAAGCCTGAACATTGCAGTGCATTTTTTTATAAAATGACTTCTTTCCAAAACATTAGTTTTATAATCAAAGAATATTCAGAGATTAAGAGAACAAACATGTTTTCATCTTTGTACTCATTTTCATTTAAAAATTTGGTGATATTTCCATGAAAAGTTTATCTTTTTAAAACTGGAGACTAACTTTCCAAACAGTTTTTCATTATTTGAAAACTCCATCTTCATCCTTTTAGTTGCTCTTCTCTTAATCTGGTTTGAACAACACTGATGTTTATGTGGATAATTATGCATTTTTACATTTGTTCTCATCTCGACAACTAAACCAAATGCTTCTTGGGTGTATGGATTGTTTCATTCATTGTATATTATTCATACTCAGAACCCAGAAGAGTGCCTAGTATATAGTAGGTGCTCAATAAATACTTGTGGGTTGATCTTTTGTTTGTCTGTTTCTTAAATCTCGGCTCACCAGAATTGCATGAAGTTAAATGATATGATTGATGATATTCTTGACCAGACTAGGCTCTTTCACTTCAGACTGGAAAATTAGACCAATGTTTTCAGAGAAGAGTCTACAATAATACCCTTTACTGGTTCATAATGAATTGTGCAGATCTCATTGTCTTGCACACACCAATTATATATTTTCTGTAAGCTTATGTATACCTGCTTTGAAGGCTATACTTTGTTCCTCTAATCCATATACCTTTTTGAGATTACCCTGTAACCCATCACGGTTATCTTGAATTTCATTACTTGGACAGCTAAATTTCAGCTGCCTCAGACATTCCACTGAAAGACAATGATATGTAGTTGACAGGATTGGATGGGGAGTCAAATGATTAATCCTAATACTACAAATTATTGCTTTTAGGACATGAGGTTAATCACTTCATCTTCTAATACCTTGGTTTCCTCTTCTGGAGGTGATTTCTAATGTCCCTCTAGGTTCTAAATCTGCTCTTCTATTTTCCCATTTAACTAAAATGTGTTGAATGTTTTCTAGGGGTTGAGAATAAAAGATAAAAAATGAAATAGTCCTTGTTCTTGAGCAGTTTCAATCTATGAAGGTGCAGTGGCGGGAAGGGGAACACACTTCGTATAATTATAATAGTTAAAAAGTGAATGACCTGGAGAGCTCTAGCAACTGAGGGAATCAGGAAAGGTTCTGTGGAGGAAGGAACCCCAACTTAAAATTACCTTTAAAAATAATAAACTTCAAACTTTCCCTCAACAGTTTACACAAGCACTTCAATTCTCCATTCCTGCCATGGACACACATGACTCTTTTGGCGATTATTACAAGTGCCATATAACTGAGGAATGTCCAATGGAACCATGATCCAAGGAAAGCCTCCTTCAGTAATAATTGATCAACAAGTATTTATTACATGCTTAACATATTAACAGTTATTAATCCAGGTATTATTTTAGAGCTTGCAAAGCTCCTTCCTCACAATAACTTGTATAATAGATGGATGTATCATCTTCCCATTGATCAGATAGAGAAACTGTGGCGAAGACAAATTCAGCAGTTTATCCACAGCTGCACAGATAGGAAAAGGCAAAGCCAGAACACACATCCACATTCACATCTTCTGAATTCTCATCTCGGTACATTTTTAATATGTGATGTTTCCTCTCAACAACTTACCCCCCAAGCTTAGGACCTAGAATGAGGCAAATGTTTGTGTTAGAGGAAAAGAACAGTGAAATCTGATCCATGAGAGCTGGATGGGGCAATGACAAGAGGAACTTGGAAATAGCTTGAAGACCTTAAGGGGAAAATGACTGTGGAGTTCAATTTCACACGTAGATTGGCTTGTAATAGCTTATCACATTTTTGACAGGGATATTATTTTGTTTTGTTTTGTTTTTTTCTACCAAGGATTTTGTTGCCCATCTTAATGTTTCATGATTCTTTAAGCAACTAAGTGCCTCAATGGATACAGTGCTAGGCTTAAAATCTTGCTGCAGATAATTTCTAGCTGTGAGACCTTGGGCAAGTTGTTTAGCTCCTATCTGCCTCAGTTTCCTTATCTAATCAAATGAGGGAATATTCATAAAATGTTTTGCTTAAAGAAGTATAAATATGCCATCCTAATTATTATTTTTTCTGACCCTACTTGTCTCAAATTGTACTTATTACAATAAGATCTGAATGAACAGCTTACAGGAAGCTGTGTAATCCTAGGAAAGTCTAACTCTGTTCCTTTATCTAAAAAATGGGGCTAGTGATAGCACCAATATCCCAGAGTCCTTGAAGTATAAAATAAAACTATTTTTAGATCAGCAAAGTACTTTGGGTAAAGCATTATAAAAATGATAGTGATGAAGTTACTATTTTCCAAACTCAGCCACCTAAAATTGTATTTATTCTGGTTATGTCTGAATGAATGTGGCCTATTGGAAGCCTTAGTTTTTAATTAAATAGTCACTTACAAGAGAAAAAAGGTCTATATGGTAACATCCCTCTGAAGCCCCATTGGATATGGACATTAAGGAGGTGATGCAAGTAGACAGTCTGATGCAGTTAATCTGCTTTGCCTTTGATCCCCCAGAATTGAATTATACTTCATATTATTCAGTGAATAAGAAAGTACCTAGAATAAAGTGACTCTTCCCCTTTCACCTATGAGCTAAAGCAGGTGTATACTTTTCAACTTTGTCCTGTTTACTTGAGGGCATATGTTGCAATTAATATTTCATCTTGAAATATGAGAGGGGAAAATCAATCTAATTCAGTAGATATTTAGTCAGCAACTACTAGAGGCAAGATACCATGCTGAGTACTTGAGGGACACAGATAACAAATGGTCCTTGCCCTTGAAGAAGTTACAACCTAATGGAGTAGGGGTGAGGAGAGAAAAGGAGAGAGGAGGAGCCCATCTGCACAGACAAGAATCAAAGTAGAGCGTGTGATGGAATAAAAGTAAGAGAAAGGCAAAGTTATCTAGGAAAATAGGACACATTCTACACATGTTCTATGTTTATATATCAGCACTAAAAAAAAATAAAGTCAATAGTATATGTCCAATTGTCTTGCCAAGTTGACAAATGATTTTATACAAAAAAATCTATAATTTTCAGTGTTTGGAACTTTGCTTTTTATAATTGAATTTTTTTCAATCACATGTAGAAACAATTTTTGACAATAGTTTTGGGACATTTTGCAATTCAGATACTCTCCCTCTTCCCCGAGTAAAACCTGATACAGCTTATATTATTTGTTGTTTTCCTGCAATATGTATTTTGATATTCCTCACATCATGACTTAAAAAGTATAACACATGTACAGTAAAAAAAAAACACAAAGGAAATAAATTGAAGGATGGAATTTTCTTCGACAACCAGATTCCAGCAGTTCTTTCTTTGAGTATAGGTGGCCTTTTTTTTTAAATCATGAGTGTTTTAGGATTATCTTGGAACATTGTATTGATGCTATTTTAGTCCTTCACAGTTGATTTCTGTTACTCTTTACATTGTTATGGTTTTGTTCACTTCACTTTGCATCAGTTAAAATATGTCTTTCAAGGCTTTTCTGAACTCATCTTGTTCATCAATTACTGGAATAGTTTTCATTGCAACCAAATACTATAACTTGTTCAGCCATTCCATAAGTAATGGATACTCTCTCACTTTCCAATTCTTTATGACTACAGAAAGATCTGTTGAACATTTTTTGCACAAGTAAGTCTTTTCCCCTATCTCTGATCTCTCCATCTTATTTTTTTTCTGTTGATCCTCTTCTTTCTTTTCAGCCTTCCCTGTTCACAAATGCTTTTGCTTCTGTTTACCTGCCTCCCTTAGTCCATTGCCTCCTTTTATTTTCCCCTTCCTCTTCTTACTTTGCTATTGGGTAAGAGATTTCTAGATCATTCTATGTTATTCCAACTTTATGGCAATTCCATTAAAAAGGCTCATATATTGCTTGCTAATGACTTATTTTTTATCCTACTGTGTTGATTCTTATGTGTCTCATGTGAGATAATTTTCCCGAACATTCCTTTTCTTTTTTCATGATTATTACTCTTTTTATCCCTTGTTTTTAAAAATAATAATGTTTTATTATATTCTACTGATACCCTATTATTTGTCTATATATGCTCCTACTTATTACACTAATAACCATTAAAAGTTCTTATGTATCATCAGTAACTTACATTCCAAGTATTTCAAGTATTATAGATATCTTAAGCATCTCCATCACCTAGTAATGTAATCAGTTTGACCCTATTGTTTCCCTTGATTACCTTAAAGTACCTCAAGTATCTTAAATATTTCTTGTACCATAAGTCTCTTAAGTATTCTAGTTATTTACTTTCCCATGCAAGAAATATAATCAGTTTATTTTCATTGTTTCCTTTAAGCATATCAAGTACATTAGATATCCTTTCTAATATAGTAATCTTAAGTATCCTAGTTACCAATTTACCATATAAGGAGGAGTTTAAACCCACTGATTCCCTTGATTTTTTTTCTGTTTAGATTTTTATACTTGTTTTGAGTGTTTAATTTGTTCATAAAGTTTCCTTTTTACCTCTGATCGTTTCATTTAAAATGCCTCGAATTTCTCTGTTTCATTGAATATCTATTTTTTTCACTTGGAATAGTAAGTTCAGTTTCACTGGGTAGGTGATTTTTTCAGTTGTAGGCATAGATCCTTTCCCTTGTGGAATCCATTCCTTTAATGTAGAATCTGCTAAATCCTATGTAATCCTGATTGTGGTTTCATAATATTTGTTTGTTTACTTGTTTTTTCTACCTGCTTATAATATTTTCTCCTACATTTGAGATACCTGAAATTTGGCTATAATAGCCCTGGGATTTTTATATTTTGAATTTCTTTCAGGAGATGACTGGTAGATTTTTGAAGTTTCCCTTTTATCTTCTTGTTCAAGAATATCAAGGCAGTTTTTCCTCATAATTTCTTTCAATGTGGTACCCAGATTCTTTTTTTCATCATAGCTTTCAGCCAATCTAGCGATTCTTATATTATCTCTCTGGATCTATTTTTCTTTTATTTTTAATATTTTTAAACCCTTACCTTTTGTCTTGGAATCAATACTGTGTATTGGTTCCAAGGCAGAAGAATGGTAAGGGATAGGCAATGGGGGTCAAGTGACTTGCCCAGGGTCACACAGCTGGGGGAAGTGTCTGAGGCCAGATTTGAACCTAGGACCTCCCGTCTCCAGGCCCGGCTCTCAATCCACTGAGCTACCCAGCTTCCCCCCTTTTTTATAATTTAACTCAAACTAAACTTTTGTGTTTTATTTCTATTTTATTTTAATAACAAATTTCCATATTAGTTTTCAAAAATTATATGACTCATGTTGTTACCCTCTCTTCTTCCCTCCCCTCTCTCAGAATTGACAAGCAATTCAATCTGGGTTAAACATTTTTTATCATGCAAAACATTTACAAATTATTTATTTTTGTAAGTGAATAATCTTATGCAACCCAAACCCCCCCCAAACATATATACAGATAAACAAGTGATAAATCATATGTTTTCTTCTGCATTTTTACTTCATAAGTTCTTTATCTAGAAATGAAGAGCATTTTTTTCAGAAACTCATTCAGAGTTGTACAGAATCATTGTATTGTTAGCCACAAAGTTTATCACATTTTAGAGTTTCATAATACTACTGTTACTGTGTATAATGTTCTCCTGGTTCTGCTTATTTCATTCTACATCAGTTTACATATGTAATATTTATTGTGAAAGGAAATAGGAATTGGAAAACGGGGGATAATAAGGGAGGTTTGTCTGAGGGTAAGGAGGAGTTAAGGGGAGAAGAGGGAACACTGTTTGGTGAAGCAGTGGAGGGAGATGCCCCCTGCTGAGAGGAAGCAGCAGGGGTCTGATAAGGACTCTTTGTCCTGGAATGATTGAGCTGAAGTTCAGCTCCCTCTATGACCAGAAAAGATAGTCCACTAGCTGACTGCGAATTCAAATAACATGAAGCTTAATAACTAGTTGGGATTGGAGTTTTTCTCAGCTTCAGACCTGAGGCCAGGCCAGAGGCTGGCGGAGAATTTGACCCACTCCCATCTACTCTCGTTGTTTAGAACAGAATCTTAGCGGTACACAGAAAGCAAACAAGAACAATTCTAACCTTTAGAAGCCTGTGTCTTTGGGCTGAACCAAGAAGAGCATGCCTCTCCAGCCTGGGCTGAACAAGCTCCTCTCTCCTCCAACACCAGGACCCCAGTCCCCTGGCAGGAAGGAAGAACTAGTCACAAGACCCCACTGCCACTCCCAATTGGCCCTTCCCCCACACAAACTGTTAGTCTAGTTTCCTTTCCACACATTGGACATTCCAGTTCTTTCTGAAATCACCTTGTTTATCATTCCTTATAGCACAATAGACTTCCATCCAACACATCATATACTGCATTTTGTTTGGCTATTTCCCAATTAAGGGATATCCTTTTAATTTCAAATTGTTTGCTACCACAAAAAGTACAACTATAAATATTTTTGTATAAAATAAATATTTTGTAGAACAGGTCCCTTTGCATTTTTTATCTCTTTGGGATGCAGATCTAGTAGTGGTATTTCATGGATCTGATTTCTGGGTCAGTTGTATTTTCAGTGATGGATTTAATTTTTGTTCCCATTTTTTCATTCTTTAGAACTTTTTTTCCCCATTTTTTGGTATGTTGCTCAATGATGAAATTGTTAATTTCCATTTGACCAATTCTAATTTTTTGAAAGCTAGTTTTTTATTTGAGACTTTATATTTCCTTTCTTAGGGGGTTATTTTCCTGTTTGAGATATCATATTTCCTTTTTTTAGGAAACTATTTTCTTTACTAGGTTTTCATTCTGTTGGGTTTTTTCTTCATTTTCTTTCTAATTTTTATTATAAATTTCTTATTATATTTTTATCCTTTTCTATAGCTTATCCAGAGATTCATCTTAAACTTGACATCCTTTCACATTTTCCTTTGTGACTTCACACATTTTCATTTTTGTATTGCTATCTCCTTCTATTGAGATATTTTTCTAGGCCCAGGATTTTTCTGTCTTCGATTTAATTTGGGGTTATTTTCCCCTCTATTTCACCTAGAGACTGAAGCTTACCTCTGTTCCTAGAGTGGATGGAGTACTATCCGATGCTCATACTATGCTTGAGGTCAGCTCAGTTGTCTTTGTCTCAGACTGAGTACTCTGCAGAGATGGCATGGCAGTATTTTGTGAAGTTTTCAACTATTTAGTTCAACTTGTTGGAATTGGATCCTACCCAATCCCTCTCAGGCTGAACTTTTTTGGTTTGAGTTCCTCCCACTGATTCCTGTGCTGTGTGGTGCCAGACCTCTGTCTTCCTGGATTATGGAGGACCACTTTCCTCTGATGACAGCTTGTTCTATATTGCATTGATTTCTACTCTTACCCTGCTGACACTAGACCTAGCCAGCTCTTCTCTTTATCCTGTTGCATCTTACTCCTACCAAGTTTTGGTCAGTGTTCCCTACTTCTACAACGGGATGAGTCCTTCTTTGAGGTTGTTCTGGGCCAGAGAATTGTTTCACAGCTTTTTCTGTTGGTTCTGCCCCTCCATTATTTATTCTGAGGTATTTTTGTTCTTCTGTGGTCATCTTGAGGATGACTGACAGCTTCTGAGTGTTTCTTATTTCACCATCTTGGCCTGATCTCCCAGTGCCACTGCCTTGGTTGCCCTGTTGTTGCTGTTCATCTAAAATGCTCTTAAACCCACAGACACTTTCTAGGAGAATCACATCAGCTTAACTTAAGCAGCATATGTTGATAAAATATAGAATATACTGTATTTTTGTAACACTTGGAATGTATTTGGAATCTTGCTTGGTGATAAAGGTCATAGAGACCCCAAACTATGTCACTTCCCTTGAGGAATTTATAATCTAGATTTTTTTAAAGAAAAGAAAAATGATTTCTTAAGCATAGATTTTGAGCTATCAAGGACCCTGGGAGAACAAATATTCTAGCCTCTCATTTTGCAAATTAAGAGACTAAAGCCTAGGGTCAAAGAATGATTGTGCTAAAGTCACTAAAGGAGTTTCCATAGTTATTGAGAACGATAGCATGATTAAACCTTTTTTTTTTGTGGTTATAACAACTCTGTAAAGAAGCTGAGCTGTATGAGTGGACTTATATTGTGCTCATTTTATTGCCGAAGGATGTCAGGTTCAAAGAACTGCTTAAACCAACATAAAAAGTGAGAGTTGCAGGTCACCTAGGTTTCCAAGCTCCAAATGGAATAACTTTTCTTTCTACCACATTGTCATTCACTGATGTCCAATTTATTTAAAAAAGTGCCTGGACTCAGCTCAAAGAAGGCTTCATTGTACAATCTGACATAAACACGCACACACACACACACACACACACACACACACACACACACACACACTTTTCTTTCTTCCTAAAGGTATATACTCAACAGAGGTGCTGCTGAGATGTATAAAAGAGCTGGAGAAAGGAATTAACCAATTCTCAGAGGTAAGAGATGGTAAATGATTAGAAAACAACTGCTGCTTAAAATGAGGACAAAATTGTGCTTACTTGTATATTAAAAGCACATTTTGTTTCCAAGAGTTTTCAGGCAATCATGATAGCAAAAACAAATAAAACTGGATTCCAGAAGTTTAAACAGCCAGCTTAGCTTTCATCACCCTATTATTACAGTTTTCAAATTAGCTGAATGGCAAAAGGCAGTTTTTATTATGAGGTGTGAGAATGAGGCATTATTTTTTTTACTTCATTATACGACTTTGAACAATGGTCTAAAGAACATCTTTCGACCATAACAGGCTCCACTTCGTCATCTGAATAAAGTCTTGACAAATATCAGCGAGGTGTGGATATATACCAAGCACCAGCCTCTGAACTTGACATAGAATTCATTTTCCATCGTTAACAAGAAATGAAGGATGCTGCGGTGGAAGGGCACCGGAGAGAACACTGTTGTTGGTGTTCCTATTTCAGGACCTCCAAATGAGGCCACCTCACTGGAGCCCTTCTCTCATCTTTACTAAGAGCCCCTTGTGAGCAATCAGAAGCAATTCTAGGGCTTTTGGACAATATAGTTGTGCTTTTGAGAAATCTAGGGTGCTCCCATGTCAGAAAAAGAGTAGTCTGGGCTATTAGCCTGAGCACTGAACTGGAAGACAGAATTCTTATGTTCTATTTCAAGCTTCTGCATTGACTTACTAGATTCTAAGTGATTATCTTTTGAGTCAACCTGTGCTCCAGTCTTCCACACCTATGAAATACAACTACAGCATCATCGATTAAAAGCAGAAGAGAAATTCCATTCCATCAATTCTAAACTTTTCAATTTATAGATGAGGAGAGTAAGTTATAAAGGTATAAAATGAATTGCCCCTGGGACATACTATGAGGAAATATCTCTGCCAGGATTTGAATCCAGGTCTTGCTGATTTCATATCTATTATCCTACCCACTATATCAGTATTATCAAACTCAAATAGAACCAAGGGACACTTATAGAAAAAATCCTGATCCCTGAGGGGAACATTGACTTGGAAAAATGCATATATTTATTATCTATATTTAATTGCATTTTTATTTATTTAGTTAATTATTTTCTATTTGCATTTTAATCTGATACTGGAATACTATGGAGTATTGTGGACTGTTTGAAGCCCCAGAGAGTATATTTGATATTTCTTACTACTACTCTCTCTCTCTCTCAAAGTAATATGCTTCAGAGGACATTGAAAATGTCTTAGGTAAGACTCTTTTTATCTGAGCTATTCTTTAGAAAAATCTACATATTCTTCAAGTTTGACGTGAATTGGGAAATTGTGAGTACATTCCGGCCATGGGGGAACCTCCTGTGCAAAACTTGTCTTTCACACTAAAGAGTTGTGCAAGTGGCCTCCTGGATTAGGTGGGACTTTGGTGGTGGATGGTGGCTAGAATGGCAGCTATGGAATAGTTCTGAACTCCCTCCCCACACTCAAATTCCCAATCTATGGTACAATGGAAAAAGTGAGGAAGATCCAGACTCAAATCCCACCTCAGACCTTTACTAGCTTTGAGATTATTAGATATCTCTCTATACTAGCTTTGAGATTATTAGATATCTCTCTATATAACTAGGCTATTACAAACACCTAATGTTTAAATAATGCAGAAATCTGGGAGATGCTTAAACATGGCCCTCTGAGCAGCCTGAGGGGAAGAATATTTTCAGGGACAGTGAGAAATGTCCTTCATTTCCATTTGAAAATTTCATAAAATCTGGAATGGAAGGTTATTTGTATTTGTAATTTTAGTAATTAACTCAATAGTAAATGGTCTGGTTCTTTTAAGCTGCACTTCAGAATTCTCAGGACTGTTCTTGTCTACAGTTCAGTTTTACCATAGTTCTTTGATAAAAGCAACTCTATAGTAATAGAATTAAAGCTCATGAGACTAATATATATAATATATTATATATAATAATATAAAATAATAGACTAAAGAGTTGGAAGATACTTTATCTGTTGTCTAGTAAAATTTCATCATTTTACAGATGAGGCGCCCAAGGCCTGGAGAATTTAAGTGACTTGACCAAGGTCACATGGAAAGCAAGTAAAATTATTGGCAGTCTTTATGGGAAACACTAAATCTCTCCAAAATTAATTTGTTTGTATAGAAATTTAAAGTAATTTCTTCTCATTTTGCCTTTTCACGTCTTAATTATCAATACTAAGAATTAGCATTCCAAGGTACTCAGGAAATCCTAAACAGGAAGACAAATGAAATTTAAAGAGAGTAATCCAACTTCTATTTCTCTTTATGGAATAAGTCCTGGATTCAGTATCAACAGATGCCCTGGGTTCAAATTACAGCTCTATTACTTAATACCTGTTTGATTTAGGCAATTGGATAACTTCTGTAGACCTTAATTTCCTCATTTAAAAAGTGAGGACTAGATCTTCTTTACTCTAATAGTACTACTACTTTAATTCATATAATCATATAATTCTATGAGCTCATCCCTCTTATCCTCTCACTATTTTGATACAAGCAAAATACAGAATAGGAGCAGACTTGGGATAGGGAGTATTACCTGGATAATTTAAGCAATAAAGGAAACCAAAACCAAAATCAAATAAAGAAAAAAAATAAACAGAAAACATCATGGCCTTAATTAAATGGATATTCTAGTCAAAAACAAGTGAAAAGAAGGTTGAAGCTAGAATTACTGAGATAATTACTTCAATGATCTTCCCTTTATCTGTCCTAGACAGAAACAAAACTAAAACCAAAGGCAATTTCTAGAACAAAACAATCAGAGTCTAGTGTGAGTGGCAAAGTGTAAAATGTGACCCTCAGAATATAAATTACCATTTTAAAGCCTATAACTGATCATTCTTACGTTCTTGGAGGCCTTTTTTGATTAAGAAATAAAACTTTGTAAAAATAATAAATAGTTCCATTTAACTCACAGCAGGCAGCAACAGCCTGTGTTGCAATGAGAGTGGAACATGAGTATCCCAGGGCACAATTTGGCCCTAAAAGTGATCTAAGTGAGTAAAGGAAAGTTTATTTATTCATATATATATATATATTTTTTTTCTTTTTCTAGGTCATATGTTCATTTTTCAGCAAATATTTCTTTGGCATTTTTAAGCTTGGACATTTCGGGGGGAAAATCCCTTTTGTTCATATTTATGTTGCAGAGAACTGAATATATGAAGCTGCTGTAGATGAACTGTGAATGCTTTTGACATTTACATCCCCTTTAGCAGGTAAATGATATATTTTCATTTAAAGGAAAGCTCTTCCCCTTGTGGTTCCCAAGCCTGCCAAATTGCACTGGGAAATGTAGAGAATGTGATGGATTTATTGACCAACAGAAAGAAAACTCTCAGGAGAAGGAAAGCAATAATATGTCAGTTACATACAGTTACATTTTAACAGTCTAATGGGGGACAATTAGAGTGGATCAGTGAAATACCTTGGTTCATACAGATAGAAGAGACACTGCAGTAAGACAAGATTTATTTACTAAGACATTCTTCCAATGCAGCAATTTACTGATGAGCTGAGTCAGAGCTTCTCAAAAAGTTCCAGGAAAAGTTTTCTAAAGAACCCTGGGAAGCAGGAGTTTGTGAAACTACAACAAACAAATGTTCAGCTCTAGATGAGGACAATTTTAAGGTCCTCTTGACAGTTCTAGCTTGCTTTGGTCCCTTTCCAGGCAATATATACATGAACATCTCTAGAATCTTCTATTTCCTTATCGAGGTACTTCTTTCACTAGTGCATCGTATGAATTTTCCCACTTCTTAGGAGACAACTTCTTGAATTGCTTTTATTGGAAAAAATCCCTTGTTACCCATCCTTTTGGTAATATTCCTCTTTCCATTAAGCTATGGAACAGCAGCAATATGGCACAGTGGAAAAAATGATAGACCTGAAGTCAAGAGGACTTCTCTTCCTGAGTTCAAATCTACTCTCAGACACTTACTAGTTATGGGACTTGGGCAGCTGATTTAACTCTGTTTGCCTCAGTTCCTCATCTGTAGAGTAAGCTGGAAAGATTCCAGTATCTTTACCAAGAAAACCCAAAAAGGGATTATGGAAAATTAGACAGGCCTAAAACAATTTATATTTACCTATATTTGTCTTCATATGACAGATACACAACCTAACCTAGAAACATTTTCCACTGGAATCTAATCCCCAAGAAAATGGTCTTTGAGAACATAGAATCTTTAAATTACCAAAATGCGGCACTATTGTGGAACTATCTTCTAATTCACACAGTTTTAACAAGTGATTTCCATATCTCTTTCATTTACAAGAAATATGAGAACATTATCCAATTCAAGATTATGGGATAGCTTCTATTAGCCATGAAATGGAAACCATGAAAAGTCCTATTTAGGAAATTCCTCAATAAGTGAATGGAAGTTCTAGAATTAATGAGGTTATTTATTGAATTACTTTCTTTTGACTTCTAGATAAACGTGGCTGCAGTGTAGACCGAGGACTCTTCCTTTCCTCACCACCTACCATTATAGATTACCTCAAAAAGTCAAAAAAAAAAAAACAAATTCATATGACCAAAGGGACTCTACAGTAGGGCACAGCATTGAAGGTATGTGGGAATTGTCATTTCCACACTATATGGGCTTGAAATAGCTTCCACCACAATGTGAGCTGATCAAATCTCCCCCACCCCACCTATGGAACCACAGTCAGAGACAGTGAACTAGAATCAGTGAGTGAGTGAGTGAGGGGAACCTCCAGAACAAATGAGGGGCACCTCTAGGTCCTTGGCAGCTGACTAAGACCACCAACGACCTACCCCTGATAACAGCTAGACCTGAGACCCCAGTAGGTTGAAGAGCACAGACCTTGAGTACTCACATGGAGATAGCACAGAGAAGGGCAGTAAAAAGTAGAAGCTACAGAGATTGGAGAGTTGGCCTTAGGCAAAAACCCTACTCCTTAGTTCCATACACAGAGAGCCTGCCCTCCTCACTCAGACTTCTGACTGGAAAGGGAAGGAAAAACCACCATAGTGATGGAAAACAATGCCCAGAGAAAACAACTTTCCAACACCAAGAAAAACAAGAAGAAGGCATTGACCCTGGATAATTTTTATGGGGGAAAAAATCCAGACTATAGAGAAAATAACAGAAAAGGACATAGAAAGAACTTTCTAAAAATAATGGAAATTGGCCACAAGCTCTTGAAGAATTTAAATTGGAGCTTATCAAAAAGATGGAAGGACTTTGGAAAGAAAAGTGGGAAATAGTTTAAAAAGGAAATCGCAGTTTAAAGGACAGGAACTCCCAATTGGAAAAACAGCTGGAAGCAATGAAAAGCAGGAGAGACTAAACTGAAAAGGAAAATCAAAAGATTATAGCAGAAAACAAGTCCTTAAGAGCAAGAATTAGGTAACTGGAAGCCAATGACCTTACAAAACATCAAGAATTAATAAAGTGAAGTCAAAAGACTGACAAAATAGAAGAAAATATAAAATATCTCACTGACAAGATCAGGAAATCCAATCAAAGAGACAATTTGAGAATCATTGGTCTACCTGAAAACCCAGAAATAAACAGAAATGTTGACATCATACTACAATAAATTATCCAAGAAAACTGCCTTGATGTTCTTGAACAAAGGAGCAAAAAAAAAAGACATTGAAAGAGTTCATAGAATACCCTCTATACTAAATCCTTAAAAGACAACCCCCAGGGTTGTAATTGCAAATTCAAGAGCTTCCAAGTGAAGGAGAAAATTTTACAAGAAGCCAAAAAGAGACAATTAAGTTTTTAAGGAGCATCAATTAGGATTACACAAGATTTGGCAGCTTCCACACTAAAGGATCGCAAGGCTTGGAATATGATATTGAGAAAGGCAAGAGAATTGAGTCTTCAACCAAGAATCACCTATCCATCAAACTGACTATATACTTCCAGGGGAAAGTATGGGCATTCAATAAAATAGAAGATTTACAAGTATTTGTACAGAAAAGACCAGAAGTAAGTGGAAAGTTTGATATCCAAACACAAAAATCAAGAGAAATATGAAAAGATAAATAAGAGAGGGGAAAGGAGGAAATTTTTTTAATTTAAGTTTTCTTATTTAAGGGCTTTAATAAGATAAAATTGTTTGTATTAATATATGGAAAAATGTTATTTGTAACTCTCAAAAATTATATTCACTATTATAATAATTACAAGAACCATTCACAGGTAGAGATTGGGGTAATAAATGGTATAAGATGATATACAAAAAATAAAAAGGGAACGGGGAATAGAAGATGGCATCAAAAGAAACTTGAAGGAATAAGATAAATAGGATAATCTATATCACACAAAGAGGCACGTGGGAAGGGGAGGGGAAGAATACTAAATTACTGTCTTTAATCTCTTTCTCCTTCCAAAAGCCAGTCATGATTTTTAATTTTAGTTAGACATTCTGGTGATAAAGAGAGAAGGATAAGATTGCCAACTTGTTTCTCTTCATGTGAGCCAAGGGTTTTCAAATGCTAATTTAGGCATTTCAAATATTCTGAGACTAGAGGGGACAGACTAGAAGAGTACTGAAATAACCTTTTCTTTAGCCTTCACAACTGGCCCTCTGGCATATGCAGAAGGGCAAGCTTTCCTAATTTGAAATGGCAAAGTACTGGCATGGTCCCATCCTACTCCATATTTCTATGATTAAACCATGTTCTCCTCTAGGGCAATAAATATGATTGCAGCTCTTATGGTAGTGCACAGTCCTCTATTTTGGGGACTTCATGTAAAACTTGAGGATTATTTGAAAAGGCAAGTTAGTGCACAGTGATTTCCTCCAAACAGAAGAATTCAGAACCTAAATATACTTAAAACTTTAAAAAGAGAGGTAGTCACTTGTCTCTTTGTCTTTAGATAGTTATAGGATTATATATATACAACTAGACACAACCTTAATGGTCATCTAGTCCAACTCCCTCATTTTAGACATGGGGGAACCAAGACCTGGGGAATTTAAGAGGGCTTGTTTGCCAAAGGTCACATTTGTAGTTCCTGGCAGAACTGGGAATAAAGCATTTTTTCTTTGACTCCAAGTTCCACATTCTTTTCATTAAACCAAAATTTTTTTCCAGTATGGATATTTGTGGTTTAGACATTGTAAAAATCCAGAGAAAACTCTGGAAGATAAAATTCATTTATATTCATCTGCTTTCCAACAATTTATGGTTTCTATTGTTCCTATTGTTATGGATTGGATTTTTGTTTCTCCTTATTTTTATCTTTTAACCAAGTCATCATAATGCATTCTTCCAAATTTACTCTAACATGGAGTTCATCACTGATGTTAAGTAAAGAGATTTCAAAATTGATCACCTGATCCTAGATTCAGTTGGTCTTCCCAATTTAGTTATAACTTCCTCAGTTAAATTACAGACTTTTTGCCATACAAACTTATTTCTTTATTATCTTTTTTGTCTTCTTAAATATGTAGTTTTTAAGAATGGCTATTACTTTTAAAAATACAAAAGGGCATGCTTGAATGATTACTAGAGACATTGTAATGACCTAGGACATTCAAGTACTTTAAGGATCATTGAAAACTGAAGGAAACCACATTAATCACACTGATCAAATAAAATACAGAAGACTTAAAAATTATGCCAAGAATTAATAACATTTCTTGGCTAAAGCAGATTACTCCTCAGAAAACAAGCAATGTTCTTCAAAGGGACCTAAAACCTAAAAGTATTCTTATTTCATTATCACCTCTGAATAAACTTCTTGAAGTTGGGAAAACAGAAAAAAGACCAATAGAAATAAAATCACTGACTATTGCCATGAAGATAACAAGACAAAGACTGGAGTACTTAAGATTGGATGGGGAAGGTGATTTTTTTACTGGAACTCAATTTTTATTCTGTGCCAAAATTGGCATCAGAAGAAGTCAGGTGAGATTTAATGTGAATGCTTCCTCTTTAAACTGCAAAATATTGATTCCATCCTGGCTTTCCTTTCCTCTGGATTAGATATTTTATTCCCGATAGGCCTCAGAAGTGTAATTTTTGTTAAGATGATTTTTCATTATGATAAATTAATTGATGTTCTAGGAAAAAAATTGTTCTATAATTATAGAATTTCCTAAATGGAGAGGAAATGTTGGAAAAAAATAAACAAAACATGTAAAATCATTAACTCTTAATATTAATTGCAAAATAAATATAAATTTATTTCAATTTTATAGTAACTTTCTTAATTTAACCTCAACTGAAAATCTTGGGGTGGGGGTGGTAGGCTACACTCTGGGCCATATGACCTATAACATGGAGGACTAGACACTTTCTCTAATCCCATAATCACCCAAGCCTCCACAAAACAGGGGTTGTATATGAAATAAATTTCAGTGGTTTTAGAGATCTAAGACACCAATAACATTAACAGCTAAATTTCTGATGACCTAATAGTAGAGAACTTGTATCATTAATTGCTAATGTATACTTTCATCATCGTTCTCTACCACCATTAAGAAACTATGCATTATAAGAGCTTGGTAAACCAACCAACCATCTTAAAATTAAATTATTTACCCTCACCAATTTATGTACCCCAGAAAACCAAAGGGCAAAATATTTCTCTATCTGACTGTTTCATGGCAGCTCTCTCTACTGCAATGGAGCCCCTATGGGGAACAGAGAAACACTGGAAACTGGGACAGACCAACTGTGTGCAGAATTCTACTAGGTTTAAGGAGAAGTGAATGTCCAGCAACTAACTTGAACAAGTTACGTATGACCTGAATTTTGGGGGGGCAGAAATCAAGGTTGATCCAACATGAATTCCCCAGCATGAAAGGAGACTGGGATAGCTTTGAAGTACAGCAACCAGGGAAACCACTGAACAAGAGGAATGAAGTCAGAAACAGAATGATAGGAGAATAAAAGAATAAAAAAGACTGACATTATCATTGATCAAATGAAGAAGAAAACTCAATTAAAGATACTTTAACTGAGGAAAGATAAAGAAATATGGTCTCTAGGTAAACTAAATCTATTGAAAAATCTATGATGAGGCAGAAGACACTGTAGACTCCTGAGATAGAATGATACCAAAGCAGGGTGTTCTCAAAGAAATGAAAAGAATATATGGTTTGCAAAGCAGAAATAATTTGAACAATAGAAAAACTTGAATTCCTATTGGGTAAGCTCAAAAAAAGTTATTAAAAGAGAAAATAGGAAATAGGGAGTGGAAACTAACAAAAATGAAAGATAATCTAGAAACATGAAAGCAAAAAGTTAAAAGGAAACTGCATCTTCAAGCAAAATATATTGATCTTAAAAAATTTGGATCTGAAAATGTGAAAAAAAATGGGAAATAGATAATGAAATAAAATATATTTTTTAAAAAAATCTTAAGAATAGGCAGATGATATGATAGTACACTTAAAGGATCCTAGAGAATCAACCAAAAAGCTAGTCGAAATAATCAACAACTTTAGCAAAGTTGTAGGATACAAAATAAACACACATAAGTCATCAGCATTTCTATATATCTCTAATACATCTCAGCAGCATGAATTAGAAAGGGAAATTCCATTGAAAATCACCCTAGACAATATAAAATACTTACGAATCTATCTTCTAAGACAATCACAGAAACTATATGAACACAACTAAAAAACACTCTCCACACAACTAAACTAGATCTAAACAATTGGAAAAACATTGATTGCTCATGGGTGGGACAAGTTAACATAATAAAAATGATAATCCTACCCAAATTAATTTACTTATTTAGTGCCATACCCATTGAACTACCAAAAAAATTCTTTACAGAATTAGAAAAAAACATGATAAAGTTCATTTGGAAGAACAAAAGATGAAGGATATCCAGGGAAATCATAAAAAATGCAAAGGAAGGAGGACTTGCAGTCCCAGATTTAAAACTACACTATAAAGCAGTGGTCATCAAAACAAGTTGGTACTGGCTAAGAGACAGAAAAGGGGATCAGTAGAACAGACTTGTGGTAAATGACATCAGCAAGACAGTCTATGATAAACCCAAAGATCCCAGTTTTGGGGACCAAAACCCACTTTTTGATAAAACCTGCTGGGAAAATTGGAAGACAGTGTGGGAGAGATTAGGTTTGGATCAACACCTCACACCCTACACTAAGATAAACTCAGAATGGGTGAATGACCTGAATGTAAAGAAGGAAACTATAAGCAAATTAGGTGAACACAGAATAGTATACATATCAGATCTTTGGGAAAGGAAAGACTTTAAAACCAAGCCAGAGCTGGAAAAACTCACAAAATATAAAATTAATAATTTTGATTACATCAAATTAAAAAGTTTTTGTACAAACAGAACTAATGCATCCAAATTTAGAAGGGAATCAACAAATTGGGAAATAATCTTCATTACAAAAACTTCTGACAAAGGTCTAATTACTCAAATTTACAAAGAGCTAAACCAGTTGTACAAAAAATCAAGCCACTCTCCAATTGATAAATGGGCAAGGGACATGAATAGTCAATTTTCAGTGAAAGAAATCAAAACTATTAACAAGCACATGAAAAACTGCTCTAAATTGCTTATAATCAGAGAAATACAAGTCAAAACAACTCTGAGGTATTACCTCACACCTAGCAGATTAGTTAACATGTCAGCAAAGGAAAGTAATGAATGCTGGAGGGGGTGTGGCAAAGTTGGGACATTAATTCATTGCTGTTGGAGTTGTGAATTGATCCAACCATTCTGGAGGCCAATTTGAAACTATGCCCAATGCGCGCTAAAAGACCGTCTGCCCTTTGATCCAGCCATAGCACTACTGGGTTTGTACCCCAAAGAGATAATAAGGAAAAAGACTTGTACAAGAATATTCATAGATGCACACTTTGTGGTTGCAAAAAATTGGAAAATGAGGGGATGCCCATCAATTGGGGAATGGCTGAATGAATTGTGGTATATGTTGGTGATGGAATACTATTGTGCTCAAAGGAGTGATAAAGTGGAAGAATTCCATGTGGACTGGAACAACCTCCAGGAATTGATGCAGAGTGAGAGGAGCAGAACCAGGAAGACATTGTACACAGAAACTGATACACTATGGTACAATCAAATGTAATGGACTTCTCCATTAGTGGCAATGCAATGACCCTGAACAACTTGAAGGAACCTATGAGAAAAACCACTATCTACATCCAAAGGAAACACTGTGAGTAAAACCAAAGAAAAACAACTGCTTGAATACATGGGTTGAAGGCATATTGTTGGGGATGTAGACTCCAAATGAACATCCTAGTGTAAACAACAACATGGAAATGGGTTCTGATCAAAGATACATGTAATACCCGATGAAATTGCATGTTTGGCTGCTGGAAGAGTGGGTGGAGGGGAAGGAGGAAAATAATGTGATTATTGTAACTAAGGAATAATTTTCTAAATTGGCTAAATTAACTTATTCAAATGGAAAAAAATAATAGGCAGTATAGAAACAAATTAAGGATTATATAGCTCCAGTAGAATACTCATAAATTCAAAAAAATTGTAATACCATAATTTAAGAAATAAGAAAACAAAAAGGTTCAGACCTGATTTTGGGGGGGGGTAGTTATGATTAAAAGGATCCACAGGTCACATGAAATATTTTTTTCCTTCATTTTAAGACATAAAGTAGCCAAACTGAACAATTCCAATGAAAAACAATTCTTCAAATCAGAGATCTTTATATATAAGGAAAAGAAATTACTATAACACGAGACTATTCAGCACTCACAAGAAACCGCAGAATGATATAAAATAATGCATTCCAAAGAGGCAAAGAGTTCAGGTTATCATAAAGAAGACATATCCTATAAATCTGATTCTGATTATTAATGATAAATAACTGATATTTAATAGAAAAGAACATTCACAATATCCCTATAAGCAAAACCAGACTTAAATAAAATCTATGCTTTGCAAGCACCTAGTCAAATGAAATGCATGAATGGTAAACAATTACAATAGCAAAGAAATGCATAGATAACAAAAATATCCTAGAAAAATATTAATGAGAATAAAAGGAAACTAAAAAGATTATGAGAGTCATAGAGTTAATGTCAACAGCTATAACAACAATAAAAATAACAGTGAGGATTAAAAGATTTCTTCCCAAAAGTATCAAAAAGAAGACAGAAATAAAATGCAAGAAGTGATGGGAGAGAAATAAGACTGGAACATAAACCAAATGCCATATATACAAGTGAAACAATGATTTTTGAGTACCAATTTGAAGGAGAGGATACATAAAATGGGAGATGCAAGAAGGCAAATAGAGGAAAATATGAGATGTACCCTAATTAGTCAATAAGATTTTATTAAACACCTAGCCAAGGAATGTACTAAGTGTTAGAGATGAAAAGAAAGGTAAAAGATGGTCCCTGCTCTTAAAGAGCTCACAAATGAATAGTATATATTGAAATCTAATTATTAGTGTGATGATACCATAAAAAAGAATTAGTAATCTAATAATAGCATAGCAATAGATTAAGGTGGAAATAAACAAACAAATCCTGTAGTCTTTGAAGAAAGTGACAGATTCTAGAAGAACAGATGAGGAAGTCTTTTGAAAGATTGAAATGGGAAAGAAAAGGAAAGAATTTCATTTCAGTTGTGGGAGGTCTCATATGAAGAATACTATCATGTCATAAAAGCTATTTTATGTATGAATATGAATGCTTTCAAATTTGTATCATTGAGAAGGATTTGGGACTGAAAGTTACCACTCATTTTAACTTAGGAGAAGATAATTTAAAGTTCTTGGGGGCCCCTGACATCCTGAATAGTGGAAAAGTGTAGACCTAGGGAAATGACAAATGTGTATGTGGTTGAGGAGGGTAACCATGGGGAGGTCCAATGTTAATAATGGCTTTCACAATGAGAGACAAAGAAACATTCTCACCATAGGGGCAATATCTTCTTTATCACCTGAAAGAATTGTTATTTCTAAATAATAATAAATTGACAAAAAGTAGGGCAGTGGGAAATATCTAAAAGGCAATAATATAGAAACTATTTAGAAGAGAGAATTCAAAATAGATATGTTGGAAGTTTTAATTCATTAAAAATATAGATATCTGAAGAATGAATAAATATCAATTCTATGAAACACAGAAAAAATGAGAATAGATAAGGAGAAGAAATAATGAAGAGAATAGAGAAAATAAATCCTTTTATCAAAAGGCACAGAATATGAAAAATCTAAAAATAACAAACAAAATTAGTTGCAGTTTCACTCCAGTGAAAGGAAACTTTCTATTCAGAGGGGAAAACAAAGGAGAATATTTAGATAACCTGATAATAGGAAGGCAGAGGGAGGAATTAACTTAAGCAAAACTCCAAAATCAGAGAAAGGACCAACAATGGTAGAATACTTAAACTGATAGAAAGAGGTCCTGTGAGGAGGCGGAGTCAAGATGGCAGTGTAGAGGCAGCAAAAGATCAGATCTCTGAAAACCCATCCTTAACAATTACAAATTAAATGCTCCTAGGGGACTGAAAATCAAACCTAACAAGAAGACAGAGCAAAGGAACCCTCTTGCTGGACTCAACTAAAAAGGTATGCCCCTAAGTCGGAATTTGAGAACACTCAGGTCTAAAGGGAAGAGAGAAGGAAGGTCCAGGAACTCCTCCCCCACCAAAAGCCATAAGCCTCCAGCGGTAGCTAGAACCTCTGGGTGGGCAAGGGTGCTGGTCTAGAGGGTGCACGTTATGGGCAAAGCTGTGCCAGTCTCAGAGTGTCAAACAGGCAATGGGAAAGCAGTTAGAGAAGAAGCACAGAATGGAGAGTAGGCAGTCTAGTTGCAGCAGGGAAGACACTCCATATTGACCCCCCCTCCTGAGGTTTTGGCCTCAGGGCACATCCAACTCTGAAACTCAGCTGGACTTAATCCCATCAAGGCCTCCAGGCAGGGAAGCTCAAGCTCCAACACCCTTCCCCCACAGACTGTGCTGAGAGATTTGCTAACAAAACTCCAAGCTGGAGGGCTGACAGAAAAGCCCAAGCCCACAAAAAAAAATGAGAGGAACAAAAGCACAGATACCTTCAAGGAGTAAAGAAGGGGCAAATATGAGCAAACAACAGAAAAAGAAAAAAGAAATTACAATCAACAGCTTCTAAACAGGCAATGAACAAAGAGCAAATGGAACAGAGAAGGATGAAGGAACATCAATCAAAAACACAGAACCTCCAGCTAATTGGATACAGGATTTGGAAGAATGGAAAATACAATTCAAAACACAACTAAGGGAGACTGAAGACAACTGGGAAAAGAACTTAAAAAGTAAGATAAGTCATCAGGAAACAGAAAATAGTGTCTTGAAAGCAAAAATTAATCAGCTTGAAAAGGAGGCAAAGGAGAGGAAAGATGAGGCAAAGAAGATGAATGATGAGACAAAGAAAATGAAATATGAGGCAGAGAAGATGAAAAATGACCTCCAAAGAAAATCAGACCAGAAAGAGATGGATGACAAAAAGCCAGGGAAAAAATACAGTCATTAATATCCAGAATACAACAACTAGAAGCAAATTACATCACAAGGCAGCAGGATGCTATAAAACAAATCCAAAAGAATGAAAAAACTGAGGAAAATATGAAGCACCTCATTCGCAAAACATAAGATTTAGAAAATCATACCAGGAAAGATAACTTAAAAATCACTGGTTTACTGGAAGACCAAAAGAACTACAAAACACTCTCCACACAATTAAAACTATATCTAAAGAATTGGAAAAACATTGATTCCTCATGAGTAGAATGAGCCAACATGATAAAAATGATAATCCTACCCAAATTAATTTACTTATTTAGTGCCATACCCATTGAAATAACAAAATACTTTTTTACTGAATTAGAAAAGACCATAACAAAGTTCATTTGGAAGAACAAAAGATCATGGATATCCAGGGAAATCATGAAAAAAAAATGTGAAGGAAGAAGGCCTCGCAGTTCCAGATCTTAAACTATACTATAAATCAGTGGTCATCAAAACAATTTGGTACTGGCTAAGAGATAGAAAGTAAGATCAGTGAAATAGACTTGGGGTAAGTGACCTCAGAAAGACAGTCTATGATAAACCTAAACATCCAAACTTTTGGGACCAAAATCCACTATTTGATAAAAACTGCTGGAAAAATTGGAAGATCGTATGGAATAGAGATTAGGTTTGTATCAACATCTCCCTCCCTACACCAAGATTAACTCAGAATGGGTGAATGACTTGAATATAAAGAAAGAAAATATAAGCAAATTAAGTGAACACAGAATACTATGCTTGTCATATCTTTGGAAAAGGAAAGACTTTAAAACCAAGCAAGAGCTAGAAAAA
Organism: Monodelphis domestica; assembly: GCF_027887165.1. NCBI lineage: Eukaryota > Metazoa > Chordata > Mammalia > Didelphimorphia > Didelphidae > Monodelphis > Monodelphis domestica. The sequence goes on along the minus strand of NC_077232.1, from coordinate 208,554,704 downwards.
AATGACAAAATGTAAAATCAATGATTTTGATTACATCAAATTAAAAAGTTTCTGTACAAACAAAACCAATGCAACCAAAATTAGAAGGGAATCAACAAATTGGGAAACAAGTTTCATAACAAAAATCTCTGACAATGGTCTAAATACTCAAATTTATAATGAGTTAAATCAATTGTACAAAAAACTAAGCCATTCCCCCCAATTGATAAGTGGGCAAGAGATATGAAAAGGCAGTTTTTGGATAAAGAAATCAAAACTATTAACAAGCACATGAAAAAGTGTTCTAAATCTCTTATAATCAAAGAGATGCAAATCAAAACAACTCTGATGTATCACCTCACACATAGCAGATTAGCTAACATGACAACTATGGAAAGTAATGAATGCTGCAGGGGATGTGGCAAAGTCAGGAAATTAATGAATTGCTGGTGGAGTTGTGAATTAATTCAACCATTCTGCAGGGCAATTTGGAATTTTGCCCAAATGGAGCTGAAAGACTGTCTGCCCTTTGATCCAGCCATAGCACTGTTGGGTTTGTACCCCAAAGAGATAATAAAGAAAAAATCTTGTACAAGAATATTCTTAGCTCCCTTCTTTGTGGTGGCAAAAAAAAAATTGGAAAATAAGGGGATGCCCTTCATTTGGTGAATGGCTGAACAAATTGTGGTATATTTTAGTGATGGAATACTATTGTGCTCAAAGGAATAGTAAACTGGAGGAATTCCAAGTGAAATGAAATTACCTCCAGGAACTAATGCAGAGTGAAAGGAGCAGAATCAGGAGAACATTGTACACAGAGACTGATATTCTGTGGTACAATGGAATGTAATGGACTTCTCCATTAGTGGCAATACAGTGACCCTGAACAACTTGGAGGGATCTATGAGACAGAACACTATCCTCACTCAGAGGAAGAACTGTGGGAGCAGAAACACAGAAGAAAATCAACTGCTTTAATACATGGGTCAAGGGGATTTGGTTGGGGATGTAGACTGTAAATGAATATCCTAATGCAAACACCAACAACATGGTAATAGGTTTTGGTCAAGGACACATGTAATACCCAGTGAAACTGAATGTCAACTACGGTAGGGGAGGGAGGGAAAATTACTATTCTAGTAACCAAGGAATAATGTTATAATTTGACTAAATAAATAAATTTAAATTTAAAAAATGAAAGAAAGAGGTGCAGTGAGTAAGGGATGCCATAAAACAGATAAAGCTAAAATAATTGAAAGTTAAAAAATATTAACTTTTTTATTAATTTATTTTTCATTGTTCTAAATATTCATTTTTAAAATCATTCAAACACACTTCCATATTGATCATTGTTATGAAATTTAGTCAAACTGATGAAAAAGGAAAGGACTGAAAATCAAATAAAAAATAGGAGATAGACAAGATGAAATCATAGCAAAAGAAGAAAAAGAAATATTAGAATGTACCATGCCCAGTTATATACTACCAAAACTGAGATCACAAAAAGAGTTAGAATACCACAAAGACTTTAAATTGCCTAATCTAATAGAAAGGCAAATAGAGTTCTTAAATAATCCTCCTAGAAAAAAAAAAGTAAAACAGATTGTAAAGGATATATCAAATGGTACAATTATTGTCCTTATGAATTTTAAAACTATCATATAGAACAAACAGGTATTCTCTAACAGGTAGTCTTCATATCAAGAAGTTTTCATAAAAAAGAATTAAAAATTATTAATAGCCATGTGAAATAATGCTCCAAATGCCTAATATTAAAAAAGTTAGAAAGTATAGGAATAGATGGATCTTTTCTAAAAATAATAAACTATATATAAATATATATATATATACACATATATACTTAAAACCATAAGCAAGCATCATCTTCAATGGGGACAAGTTTGAAGTCTTCCCAATAAGATCAGGGTGAAACAAGGATGCCCATTATCACCTCTATTATTTAACATTGTACTAGAAACATTAGCAATAGCAATCAGGGGAGAAAAAGAAATTGAAGGGATTAAAGTAGGCAAGGAGGAAACTAAAGTATAACTCTTTGCAGATGATATGATGGTCTACTTAAAGAATCCTAGTGAATCAACTAAAAATCTAATGGAAATAATCAACAACTTTAGCAAAGTTGCAGGATACAAAAGAAACTCAAACAAATCATCAGTATGTGTATATATTTCCAACACAACTCAACAGCAAGAGTTAGAAGGAGAAATTCCATTAAAAACAATCCTAATACCTGTTACATAATATATAGTGTCTTAATAAATATTAATGTTACTTTAATAAATACGAAAAGCATCAGCAGTTGTATGATGGTGACTAAGATGACAAAGTTAATGATGCTTACCTTGTCCAAACCCTCCAAATATTCAAAAATAGAAAATAAAGCACGTCAAAATATAGGAAAGCAGTGGGATACCTATTACTGTGGTTAGAAGGCAGAGTATAGCCGCCTAGGAAGAGTGTTAACAAGCAGAATGCAGATGAGTTTAGGGATCTTCCACATTGTCAGAGGAAATGAAATATTAGACCAGGCAACAGCCCTATATGCTGCCAAAAGGCCTGAGGTAACAAAACAGTACATGAGGAACAGCCAAACGCCAGTACTACAAACTTCCATGTGGCCTGAGGTAATGAACCAACAGATTGGGGAACAATCCAACACAAGAGACAAAAGGGAAACTGATAACAAGGAAAGTGAAATTTAGCTGGATGAAGTAGCTGAAAGCCCCCAGGAAGTTGGCCAGTTCATCCCCTCAAACCACACACTGAGAGACCCAAAGACAGCCCAATCTACTCCAAGATCCAGAGAAGTCTACCATGCAAGCATCCTAGGAACAGATGAGAACCTCATCAAATAGACAAGGTAATTGGCAGGATTGGGGGATAGAAATTAGTAAAAGAGAAAAGAAAAACCTAACTTTTGACAGTTATTTTATTGAGAAGGAAGATCAAAATATAAGCTTAGAGGAGGATGAAAATGGCAAGAATGAAACATGTGAAGCCCCAAAAGAAAATGAAAAGAAATTTAAAAACCAAATAAAACAAGTAATAGAAATATTTAACAACTTGGAAACTAGAATGTGTGAAAGGGAAAGGAGGTAAAACAAAAACATATAAAAAAAATAAACCTGAAGAAAACAACACCCTAAAAACTAGAACAGGGCAAATGGAAAGAAAACAAAAAAAGTTCAATGAAGAAAATAATTTCCAGAAATTAGAATTTAGCAAAAAGAAGTGAATGATTCCATAAGGTATTAGGAAACCCCAAATCAAATTTTTAAAAATAGAAGAATATCTGAAATGTCTCTCTGCCAAAATGACTTGGATAATGGAGTCTAAAGATACAATTTATGAATCACTGAAATATCTGAAAAGTATTGGAAAAAAGCCACCTGTATATCATATTATGAGAAAACATCAGAGAAAGATACACCAATACTCTTGAACTAGAGGGGAAAATAGAAATTGATAGATTCTACACATTGCTTCCTGAAAAATAGATCCCAAAATAATTCCCAGGAGCTGCAAAATACAAAACTCACTGTATAAGGAAAAATTACTGCAAGCAGCCAGAAGGAAACAATTCAGATATCGTGGAGCCACAGACAAGATTACACAAGACCTGGAAGCTTCAACATGAAAGTACCAGAAAGCATGGGATATGATTATTTCAAAAGGCAAAAAATTTAGACCCACAACCAAGAATCATATACCCAGCAAAACTGATATTCAGTCAGGGAAAAAAAGTATGATGTTCAATGAAATAGAGGACTTCCAGGCAATCCTGATATGAAAACAAAAAGAAATTAAATTAACCAAGAGATTTAAATAGAAAACCTAATCACTGTTTCATTCATTTTCAGTTTGATTGCTTCTATTACAAGTTTGTAAGGTTGATATTGTTAAATTAGCATTGTTAAAAATAATTTTTTAATTTAATACTTGATTTTCCAAATATTCTTCTCACTACTTATATAAAATTAGTCAAAACCCAACCTTTCCCATTATTGCATGTTCCTATCTACAGTGTAATGTTCCATGTGGGAAAGGCATGATCTGTATCGATCCCTCTGAATTCAGTTTTGCTTTGATATTTTTAATCATCTCCTAAATGAGAAAAAGCTGGACACATGAAAACAGAAGCAAAATAGTCCCTTCTCCTCAAGGAACTGACATTTTACTTGAGGGATATGTCATCCCTGATAATTTTATCATGTGGAAAAGCATAATAGGGACAAGTGATAGATCAATATACTCTGGCAAAACCTGAAGAGGGAGTGAACACTACCAAATGGGCTTGGTATAGAGAGAAATTAGGTATTTATGGAAGAAGCGGTGCCTGAGCGTTTTAAGGAAGAGTCTATTATTTTGGTCTAAATTATATATTATTAATAATAATAGTCTAAAAACAGTTGAGGACTGAATTTATTCCAGAAAATGATGTAGTTTTGCAAATGCAGAATTGTCAAGCCAAGTTCCAGAAAAAAAAAAACCAACACTTATTAGTCCAGTTTTGTGGAAATATTTAGTGAATAAAAGAAATACTATAAGAAATTGCTAGACAGATAGATTAGTGGTGAATTATGTAGTGCTTTAGGGAGAAATAGGGAATTGGAGGGTTTGCTTTTACAGGAAGCACCCTCATATTTGGCACCATGACCACTCTGGCATCTTAGACAATATTAGGCACAATCAACCTTTTCCTTCTTATTCCACCATTCTCTGCTTCATACAGTCTTCCATTTTGAAAACACAGCAAACATCAAGACTAGCCTTACATACATCTGTCATTGTGGGATCATCTTGCACCTCTCCACTGAGAAAGACAGATAAATATTCCGGTAGTTGACAGTATAGTGATATGATCTCTTGAAATGCAGCTATCTATGGTGAGACCTTCTTCCTTTGAATAGTGGCCCTAAATTAGAAAGATTTCAGAACTCTGATCAATAAAGTGACCAGTGGTTTATGATGAAGCATGAGTGGAAATATATGATGAAAGTGATGGCTGATAAAGAAGATACATTTCCTACTTCTTGACACATTAAACATACAGAATGAGAGGTGGCCAATGTGTGGATTTAATTTGCTAGCCTATACTTTGTGATAATGAGAAATATCTATGTAAGCATTGGTTGAGATTAATTTTTAGCTTCTGAGAGTGAAGAAGAAAAAAATGGAAAGAAACGAAACAACAAAGAAGCATAAAACAAGTTACTAAGAAATAAGAAAAAATGTCAGAAGGTGACACAGACAAGCCAGAAAAGTATGTTTTAGCAGATGTATTATTATAGGGCAGCAAGAGGGCACAGTAGATTGAGAACTGGGCAGAAGTCAGGAAGACTCATCTTCTCAAGTGCAAATCTGGCTTTAGACATGCTCTAGCTGTGTGACCCTGGACAAGTCACTTAAGCTAATTTGCCTTAGTTCCTCATTTATAAAAGAAGTTAGAGAAGGAAATGGCAAGTCACTCTAGTATCTTTGCTAAGAAATTCCAAAATTGGGTCATGGACTATCAGATGATTAAAAAAATGAACAATATAACTATTGTAACAAATTCAATAAAACCTTCAAATCTGTGGGGCAGAAGTTCATAGTTTTATGTGTAATAATATTTTCTGTTCTTCATATATTGAAGTGTTTATATTTATTGAGGTTTGTTAAATTCATAATAACAAAGATTGACATAAAAAAAAAATCCTGAGTTTTAGTAAAGTTGATGCTATACAGGGTCAGACATGCCAGGGAAAAGAGCCAAATGAAGGAGTAGAAGTTTTCTGTTACCAGTTCTGATTTTCCACAACTATGAGTTATCTCAAAGAAAAATAGAGTAGTACAAAAGACTTATTGACTTCACTACCTCACCAGGAAAGAGTATGCTCTTTTCTTCATGCTGAAGGACTCAACACATTTCTTCTGATATTCTTTTAACTTCTGCAAGCAAACCAGAAGGGAAAAACTTAAATAAATAAGGTAGAATTTAGAAATTGTTTAGGCGCCTGGGAGATAGGTATCTCACTCACTTTAGAATTCTAAACATTGAAAAAATAGTCACTTGTCAGGGGCATTTCTCCCTGTTACATGTGCCACTGTTCTTAGTCACTGATGACTAAAAGGAATAGGAGGAGAAGGAATAAAAGAAGAAGAAATGAAGAAGAGGAGGAGAGGAAGAAATGTAAAAAGGATGAAAAAGAATAGGCAAAGGCTAGTTCCTTCCTTTTAGCACATTTTTACCAAAAAAAAAATGAGTGAAAATTATGCTTTATTTTAAATTTTACAAAATTGTATGCTTGATTATTTGGAATGTAGGAGAGTTAATCCATAATGAAGCACATGCCTAGATTCATGTATGCATAGGTCTTTAGAAGGTCATTTTTTTTCTAGATTTCTAGGATGGAAATTATAGGAAACTTTTGGCCTCCATGAAAAATGGGCTCTATTCAGGATTGAGGATGGGGATAGCAGCATAACATAGCCCATAGGGGAATTGATTTGTTGAGGCTGGTGATAAATAATAACTGATTCCTGTAGTATACATGAGTTTGCCATGCTTTCAGCATATTTAAATTATGAAGGAAATAATTTTGAAGGAACATATTTACAACCATCAAGGCCATGAATTTTAAAAAGGGAGCCAATGAGTTTAGGTTACTAATTTAATGATTTAGTTGCACATCTTTAATAAAAAGCATCCCCCTGTGCATTTCAGCAAATTGCTCCTAAACTGAGTATATGATTATGCAGATAAAAAGAAGGTGTTCAACTATAAATTATGTAACATAGACTCTCCTGAGGACAGTTACAGCTCCTCTTAGACACATACTCATTCAGATATCATTTTCTGCTTCCCAGCTATCCTAATTTGACTGAATTTCCTAATTGCAATTTAAATTTGGGGACAACCGCCTTTTTGAATTTGGCATTAAAAAACATCAACTCTCCTCCGTTAGGCAAATTAGAAGTGCTGCACAGGATACTATACTTGAAGTTACAAAGAATTGGTTCAAATATCATCTCAGATATTTATTTGCTGAGTGAGCCTGGGAAAATCACTTAACTGTGTCAACAACCTTATTTATCCAGTGAGAATGAAAATATCAATAGCTACTTCCCAGGGTCAATGTGAGGATTGATGAGATAATATATGTAATATGCTCCACAAGTCTGAAGTAAAATATAAATGTTAGCTATGACTATAATGTGCAGCAAGGAACAAAATTTATTTGATGGGAGAAAAACAAAATGCCAATACCCCCAAACAATGGCCATGAATATGCTCTGCATATATTGCTATAGCTTGTGAAGACAGGAACTTCATTGAGTATAAGAATTTCAAATGTTAGATCCCAGAACTAAATACTGATATTGTATGTCAAAAGGTCACTGAAGTAGGAAAATTAAAAGACATCAGAAAAATAAGATAAAAATTAGAATGACAAGGGTTAGGGACACAAAGGAACCTTAAAAAACTTCATCTAGTAATTCCAGTGGGAATCATTTTATTATCATCAGTTTGTTGAAGGAAAAAAAGTAAATATTGCAGAAATTTTATTTTATGTTATTGCATGAATAGGAATATCGACTAATAGTGATCAGAAATATATGATTTAGATCCTACTCATGACAAATTCTATTAATCTACTTAACTTCTCCTTGGGCCAAGCAACTCTCTTGTTAACAGAAAAAAAAAAAAGATGACTTTATGTATTGATGGAAGGTGTCTTTGGAGAAGTTTCTTAGATAATGAAATTTACGGTCCATATTATTCTAAAATATTTTGTGTTTGTATTGTAAAATAAGTTCCCAGTTATTTTTGATTTTTATGAATTTTTGAGAGATAGAAAGTCAAAACAATTAATCAGCAGTTATTAAGCACTTGCTATATACCAAGTAATGAACTAAGTGCTGAGTATACAAAGATAAAGTGAAAAAAAAATCCTGTCCTCAAAGACCTCACATTCTGAGTTAGCAAATATGAACATAGAAAGGTGTGTGTGTGTGTGTGTGTGTGTGTGTGTGTGTGCAGGGGAGAGGTGTAGGTGTGGGCACAGGTGCAGGTTCAGGTACTAGGGACTGGGGAAAACATTTTAGTTAACTGCTGTGGAAGAGGCATGAAGAAAGAGAGAACTTCATGCTTGCAAGAAACAAAGCTGGGGATCTGATCTCTCAATCAAGGTGTTCATTCCAAATTATTGGATATTTGGATTTATCAAACACTAGATTGCTGAGATAATTTACCCCTAGTCTATTCCATTTACATACCCTTCCATTTCTTAGCCAGTACCAGATTGTTTTGATGATTACTGCTTTATGGTATCATTTAACATCTGATTTTTCAAGGCCAACATCTTCCACATTTTTTTACTAGACCCCATGATATTCTTGATCTTTTTTTCTTCCAGATGCATTTTGTTATTATTTTTTCTAGTTCTATAAAATAGTTTTTTTGATAGTTTGATATGTTTGATACATAATAAGTAAATTAATTTAGATAGGAGTGTAATTTTATTATTTTAGCTCAGTCTGACCATGAACAATTAATTTTTTTCCAATTATTTAGATATAATGTCATTTGTGGGAAACATGTTTTATTATTGTGTTAATATAATTCCTGAGTTTGTCTTGGCAAATAATTTCCCAAATATTTTGCATTGTTTAGAGTGATTTTAAATGGAGTTATTCTTTCTAACTCTTGCTGCTGAATTTTATTTGACATAAAAATGCTGATGATTTATGTTGGTTTATGTTGTATCCAGCTACTTTACTAAAGTTTTTGATTATTTCTACTAGCTTTTTAGTTCATTTTCTAGGATTCTCTAAGAATTTCATAATATCATACACAAAGAGTGACAGTTTAGTTTCCTTATTCCCTACTTCAATTTCTTTGATTTCTTTTTCTTCTCTAATTGCTAAAACTAGCATTTCTAGTACAATATTAAAAATTAATGGTGATAATGGGCATCCTTGCATCACTCCTGATCTCATTGGGAAGGCTTCTAACTTATCTTCATTGCAGATGATACTTGCTGATGGTTTTAAACAAATACTACTTATTGTATTAAAGAAAGGCCCTTTTATTCCTATAGTTTCTAATGTTTTCAATAGGAATGAGTGTTGTATTTTGTCATAGGCTTTTCCTCTTATCTATTGAGATAATCATATAATTTCTGTTAGTCTGGTTATTGATACGTTTAACTATTCTGATAGTTTTCTTAATATTAATCCAGTCTTTCATTCCTGGTATAAATCTCACATGGTCATAGTGAGTAATATTTGTGATATATTGCTAAAATCTCTTCTAATATTTTATTTAAGATTTTTCTTTCAATGTCCATTAAGATAATTGGTCTGTAATTTTCTTCCTCTGTTTTTGTTCTTCCTGATTTAAATATCAGCACCATATTTCTGTTATAAAAAGAATTTCGTTGGACTCCTTTTTTGCTTATTTTGGCAAAACATTTGTCTAGAATTGATTTTAGTTGTTCTTTACATGTTTGACATGACAGAATTGTGACAGAATTCACTTATGAATCCATTTGAGGACTTATTTCTGGGAGAGTTCATTGATGGCCTGTTCAAATTTTTTTCTGGGATGGGAATATTTAAGTATCCTATTTTCTCTCTTTTTAAACTAGGCAATTTATATTTTTGTAAATATTCATCTATATCATCTTGATTATTGAATTTATCATTATACAATTGCCGTAACTAACATTGCCTCTAAAGTGTGGGTAGCCTGTCCTATATTCCAAGCATATAACTAGCATGTTTTTCACAGAAAAGCTTTTGGCAGACATCATTTGGCTTACACACCTTTTGAACACCCACAAATAGATTTCATTACAATGCCAAAGGCTGGAAATTACTAATTTTGCTTTGTCATAGTAGACCAGCTAACCAGATGGCCAGAAGCATTTCCAACCGCTGGAGCAACAACAATGTTTGTTGCCAAAGTGCTTTTAAGAGAAATCATAATTTGTTTTGACCTGCCAGCAAGGATTGATTCAGACAGGGGAGCTCCTTTTACTGATTCCATTTTATCACAAATTTACTTGTGTTTAGGGATTGCTCCAAAGGTCCATGTACTATACCATCCTCAGAGCTGAGAGAAAGTTGAAAGAATGAACATGGCTCTGGATTCCAGAAGTTCTTGTATTTTAATTTGTAGATCTTGTATATCTGAAGCAATAGAATTATCTCCTCCTAGCAATGATGTATACACAGGGTTAAACAGTTTAACATGCATTGATAAATGACCAAACAGCATCTCAAATGATGAGATATATAGATCTCCTCTGGGCTTGATTCAAAGGTAGAATAGTGCTAGAGGGAGAGCTTCAGTTCATTTCAAATGAGTCTCAGTGCATGATTTTCTGATCATGGTTTTAAATTCTCTATTCATTCTTTCTAATTTAAGTGCCTTTACATAGTTATGCATCAAATGGGCATCATGTGCATTTTTAAATGGGAGTAATTAGCAATAAAACAATAAGACAAAATTCCTAAAAATTTTAATTCAATTTGTTTAAAGAGGGATTTTGAAGTTGTATTAACTGATTCACATAATATAATAATACTAATTTTTAAAACTATCTAGATAAGCAATGCATACTGAATAGAAAAAAGGAAGAAGAGATTTCAAACCTTACTTCTGACCCATGACAGTTATTTGAACATAGGCAAATCATTTAATCCTTCAGTATGCCAGATGACTCTCTAAGATTATGAGTTTCCTACCTATTTCTACAATGGGAGATTCCATACAGGGAATTCTCTACAAAAAAATAAAAATAATGGATCCAGGCTAACATAAAACATTTCTAAAATTTTTAACAATAGAGAGAACTGAGCTAGGAAACAAATATATTATGAATTTTAAAATACATCAATGTGAATTAATAGATTTGAAATTTTAGATTTTATAAAAAAAATTCTGGAAAATACTATTTGACACCTATTTTAAACAGGAACCATCATTTCCAGTATGAGAAGAATATAAAAGCTTTCAAAACTGAAACTACACTTGATGTTCTTTTTGAATGAAATCCAAATTTATGTCTCTATTGATATATACCTTATATATAACAGAATATATAATATGTTTATGGCCATTTTAGTAAAATAAGAATGATCAAAAAAGTTCTTTCTGGGTTCAAAAAGTCTATCTGCTCTACAATTTGTCTGCAGTTTTTACATGCTTACAGGCAATATGTAATCAAGTGTAGACAGCTAAAGTCTAATCAATATTAATAATGGATTCTCCAATTTCTTGAGTGGTGCCCTTATCTTCATCTTGTGTCCTTTGATTTCAGTGAGTCGCAGGTTTTCTTCTTATACTGAGCCCAGAGTTCTGTCTGTCTCCTTGCTCTGGCTCCAATCTCTTTTTATTTTACCCTCTCCCTTTTGCAGTGTTGTTAAGATATGGGTAAGTGCTGTTACATATCAAAATTTTGCCATTAATACCACTGCATCTTGGCCACTATCAAGAGTAGGTTTGAAAAACAAAGCAGCAGCTTTTTATCAGCTCCTGCAGCCCTCAGTACATAATTTTTCTTTCCCCTCTCTCAATAAAAGAAACATTTAAGCAGAGCGGGAATGAACTCACTTTGCCCATCCCTCTAAGTCATAAAAAGCACATATGAGTAGTCTTTGTTTAATTCTCTACGTACATTCTTCTGGAATTTTAATTGAATTTTAGGGTCTTTGGGAATCCCTGGGTAAAATTCATATTCACAAGTCAACAGATTCCTCAATGGGGAACTAGCTTTCAGTTACAAAATACAGAGTGAGACACTTCTATAATGCCAAGTAGTTTGGGCATTTTTCAATACTCACTTTCATCTCTGTGACTTATAATTAAAGAAGACTAATGCACTGATTCTTTTTTTTTTCTTAGAATTTGAGAATTCAAAGTAGATCGAAATGTGTGATGAAAGTTTGTCCTAAAGTAAGGAAAATAGATACATTTATGGGTATGATGTGATGGCCTACAAAAATTCCAATTTGCCCACAAATGTATACCCCAATTGTCTCCCCCTGAGCCCTAGATTCCATTACAGTTATCCTTTTCACTTTAGAATGCCCAGTTAAAATGCACATATATGATCTGGAAGAGGTCATCATCAAGGATTAACACATGAGCATTAATACCTTGGCTGTACTCTAGTTAACTCATGTCCTTGAAGGAAGAGGGTACATAACTTTTTGAGGGGACAAAGGAAAAAAATAAAATGTCAGAGCTGGAGCTTGTTTCTTAGGAGAGAATTCATTGGTGGTATGTCACATTAGAAGTTTCTTTTTCTTAACCACTTATTTATTTGTTTATTTATTTATTCATTTGTTTGTTTATTGTTAGCTGTTAAAAAGCAATGTTCCAGGAGAGAGTCAAGATTGCAATGTAGAGACAGCAAACTAGCTGAGTTTTTTCAACATTCCCTTCCAAAGAACTTTAAAATTACATCTCAAATGAAAGTTTAGAACAGCAAAGCCACTAAAAAGACATAGTGAAACATTTTTCCAGCCTAAAAAGAAAATCAAGAGTTCAGTGGGAGAAATCTGCTACTAGAGTAGGACCCTGTCTAGAGTTCACTATTTAGCATAGACAGTGGGCTAACATGAACATTTTTTCAGCACATTTTCCTGATAAAGGTCTCATCTATAAAATATATACTGAGTATAGAAATGAGTCAAATTTACAAACATAAGAGCCATTCCCAGTTGATAACTGGTCAAAGGATATGATCAAAGAGTTTTCGGGGGGGGGGGAAGTAATCAAAGCTTTCTATAGGCTTATAAAAATGCTTCAAATCACTGTTTAAAGAAATACAAATTAAAACAACAGCGACATACCACCTCACACCTAAAAGAGTTCCAGCATTGAATGGCAGGTGGAATAGTGAACTGATCCAACCATTCTAGAGTGCAATCTGCAACTTCATCTAAAGACTATAAAACTACATACCCCTGAATCCAATAATACCACTACAATCAAAGAAAAAATAAAAGAACTTCTATGTATGCCTCTGTTTGTGTGTGTGTGTGTGTGTGTGTGTGTGTGTATGTGCTAGCAAAGATTTGGAAATTGAGAGAATGCCCATCAATTTTGGAAAGGCTGATAAAGGACTGCATATGAATATCATGGAATACTATTGTACAATGAGACATGATGGAGCGTGGTTTCAGAAATAAAAATAAATATGCCATGACCTTTATGAACCGATGCAAAGTGAAGTAAAAGGAATTGGTAGGTCACTGTGCACAGTAACAGCAAAGGCATAATGATGATGAACTGTAATAGACTTGTTTACTTTGATCAATATAATGATCCAAGATAATTCCAGGTCTCATGATGGAAAAAAATGCTATGCATCCTAAGAGAACTAATGATCTCTGAGTGCAAATTGAAGTATACTTTCTTACTTTCATTATATTTCTCTTTCTGAAATAAGATTAATATGGAAAAAATTTGCAGGATTTCACATCCATAATTAATATCATATTGTTTGCCTTCTTAGCAAGTGGAGGAGCGAGAAGTTGGAAAATAATTTGGGACTCAAATTTTATAAAGAAAAGAATGTTAAAGAGAAAACAAATAACACATTTGAAGAAAAAAAGCAATATTCTGGGACGGGATGTGACACTTTTTTGTTGGAAGTTTTTGATGGAAAAAATGTCATGCAATACAAATTTCACTATTGCTCAAGTCATGAAAGAATGTACATTATACATCTAAGGAAAAACTCTTGAATGAAATATTGCAACCCATGTTATGGTTCAATCTAGATACGTATTCTGACAGTTACTTCTATGATTGTGGATAGCATTTTTCATCATGAGATCCTTGGGGTTGTCTTGGATCCTTGCATTGATGATAATAGTTTAGTCTTCACAGCTGATCGTTGTAAAATATTTTTGTTACTATATACAGTGTTCTCCTGGTTCTCCTCACTTCACTATGCATCTCTTCCATTTTTTCCCAAAATTATTCCATTCATTGTTTCTTAAAGCAGAATAGTATTTAATCTTAAAATCCTATGTCACAATATGTTCAGCCATTCCCCAAAGATGGACATTCCTTCACTTACCAATTTTTGCCACTACTAAGTAAGTTACTATAAATATTTTTGTACATGAAGGTTCTTTTATCTACTCTATGATATCTTTTCTATATAGACCTAGTAGTGGTATAGCTATGTCAAAGGAGAGGCACAGTTTTATAGCATTTTGGGGCATAGCTCCAAACTGCATAACAGAGTAGTTGTATTTGGGTACATTCACTTTGCCACCTTGAAACCTCACAAAAAGGCATTTTCTTCAATGCTTTGACCTATACTAAACTACTAGGGAAGATGTTTAATTGAGGGGATCGTATGGAGGCACACCTCTGTGGAAGAAAATGAAACATAAGCTTTATGAGCAACATAATTTCCATCTAATGAGACAGAAATATTAGTACTTGTTCAACTCAATACTCTTTTTTACTCATGAGAGTTGAGTAGAATAAAATTTAATGGTTTATAGGTAGGAAACTAGGACTGTATCTAAACAAGATATGAAATGGAGGTGCCTTGAATAAAAATAAAGGTTTTTCCCACTGATAAAGATGGTCTATCAGTGGAAAACAGAGAGTTTCTGGGACAGGGTCAGTGTGAGAGGGAGAGAGCCAGTGCTTGAGAGGATCTAGCTTCTGTCTTCCTCTCTCTTCCTTGTGGGACACAGTTGTCAGTTACAGCACTGGGTTCCCAGAGGAAATGGCTGGAGAGGAATTTCCAACTAAACCTAGGGATGTCCTCAGTAGCTCTCCCACTGAGAGGGTCTAGGGGCAAACCCCAGCAGGGGCTGTGCCTCAGAAGAGATTGGCTCTACTGATCCCTGTTGTTCTTGTATCTTGTACCCTTCTCACACCTTGGTCAAAAGACTCAGCAAAATCTGACTGCTTAAAAAGGTTTCATGAAGGAACTTGGGTAAGCTGGTCAAGGAAGATGGGGAGAGGTCACCCTAATGCTACCTGATCCTTCACTTGTGGGGCCAAGCTTTCACTACCCCAAGCTTCTTTGGCCCTTTCACAAGGTAATTAGCCCCATATTTATGTAATTAAATTTATGTAATTTATTTATGTAATTAAATGATCTAAGTAATTACTAGGGGACAAGTACTAGGAGGTTGAAAGGGCAGGGAGTTGAACTCTCTCCCCCTGAGAGTTCACAGCCCTTCTTTTGAGGTCTGAGATATCTTTTCTGTTGTGAGTTGTTTGGAGGAATCAAACTGAAGAAAGATCAATTGTAAGCTTGAAAGTAGGAACAGGATCCTCTCAGGTTGCAATCCTCAGCACCCCTATCCCCCAACCGGTCTTCTTAGGTCAAAGACCCAGATCAGAAGCCCCAGATTCCCTGTAGATCTTCCTCAGGTCTGTTTCCTTCCCAGAATCCTTTGCTCTCTAACCAATATTCTCCGTCCCTCAGTTCCAGATGCCAAAGTTCCAAAAAATCCTACCCTGCCTCCATCCTTACAAAGATGAAGAGAAGAAATGAATTAATTTCTGGAAAAGGTTAGCAAATCCTACCAGGTATGTCTAAGCAATTTAAGCTTTATTAGTTTTATGTAGAAATATATATATATAATTATTCATTCAGTTCATGAGAATATAGATGATAGACTGATAGATAGAGATAGATAGATAGATAGATAGATAGATAGATAGATAGATAGATAGATAGAGAGATAATAAATAGGTAGATATAATTTGGCAAAAAAATTAAAAATTAAATTTTAAAAGTATTTTGAAATTTACTTTATAACAAACTATTATTATTTACCTGTCATGTACTAGTTACTGTGTTAATTATTATGGATAAAAAATTAATTCAAGATAGTCCCTTTCCCTAAAGGAAATACTATAATGTTAGGAAGATATGTGTTCACATGTAAGTGCATGTATAATTTAATTTCAGGGTGGTAGGACCAAAGATAGAGGCAGTTAGGTGGCAGAGTGAATAGAGTGACAGAGTTGAAGTCAGAAATATTCATTTTCTTGAGATATCTTCAGACTCTTACTAGCTGGGTGACTCTGGGCAATTTATTCACTTAACTTTATTCAATGGATTACCCTTATCTGTAAAATTAGCTAAATGCCAAACCACTCCAGTATCTTTGCCAAGAAAACCCCAATTGGGTCACAAAGAGATATGACAGAAAAAATGACTGAACAACAACTAGGGCAAAAAAATAGTGGTTTATAGAAATCTTTAACAGGATTTTGAGAAATACATGAATCAAAAAGAGAGAGGCCCACAATGAATAAAAAGGTGACAGAATAAGGAAGACCTGGATTCAAGTTCTAATACTTCTTACATGTATGAACCCATGTAACTGGCAAGTCTTTTAACCTCTCAGTTCATAAGACATCTCTTTAACAATGTAACTTACAGAGAAGATGCAAAGTCATGTTGGTTCCTTTGGTTCCTTCACCATTGATATCACATACCTTTTATTGAAAATGACAAGGGATTCTAAATTTAAGTCCAACACTTTTCCTAATATGCTTTACATTTTTTAATTGAAAACTTTTTTTAAATTTAGAATACTTTTCATGGTTACATCATTCATGACTTTTTCCCACCCCTCTTCCTTCCAAAGTCTCAGAACTGAAAAGCAGTTCCACTGTATTACACGTGTATCATTGTTCAAAATTTATTTCCATGTTATTCATATTTGCAATAGAGTGATCGTTTAACATCAAAACCCCAATCATATCTCCATTGAAGCACGTGATCCATTATGTGTTTTTCTTCCGTGTTTCTGTCCCAACACTTCTTTCTCTGGATGTGGATAGTGTTCTTTCACATAAGTTCCTCTTCATTGTCTGGGAGCATTGCATTGCTGGTAATAGAAAATTCCATTACGTTCAATTGTGCCACAGTGTATCCATCTGTATGTACAATGTTCTCCTGGTTCTGTTCCTTTTGTTCTGCATCAATTCTTGGAGGTCTTTCCAGTTCACATAGAAATCCTCCAGTTAATTATTCCTTTCAGCACAATAGTATTCCATCACCATCAGATACCACAATTTGTTCAGCCATTCCCCATTTGATGGACACCCTCCACATTTTCCAATTTTTTTGCCACCACAAAAAGTGCAGCTAAAAAAAATTTTTATACAAGTCTTTTTCCTCATTATCTCTTTGGGGTACAAGCCCAGCAGTGGTATGAGTGAGTCAAAGGGCAGGTATTCATTTAAAGCCATTTGTGCATAATTTCAAATTGCCCGTCAGAATGAATAGACAAATTCACAACTTTACTGGCAGTATATTAGTGTCCCAATTTTCACCTCCCCTCCCACATTTATGACTTTCCTTTGCTGCTATATTAGCCAAGCTGCTAGATGTAAGGTAGGACTTCAGAGTTGTTTTAATTTGCATTCTCTAATCAGCAGGGAAAAACACTTTTCCATGGGCTTATCAATAGCTTTGATTTTTTCATTTGAACACTGCCTATGTCCCTTGACTATTTGTTGATTGGGGAATGACAGTTTTCTTATAAATTTGACACAGTTCTTCATATGTTTGAGAAATTAAACTTTTCTCAGAAAGTTTTGTTATAAAAATGTTTTCCCAGTTTGTTGCTTTCCTTCTAATTTGGCCTACATGGGTTATGTTTGTACAAAATCTTTTTAAATTGTTAGAATCAGTCATTCATTTTACATTTTGTATTGTTCTCTATCTCTTGATTGCTATTAACTTCCATCCTTTCTCACAGATCTAACAGATATACAATTCTATGTTCAATTAATTTATTTGTGATTTCACTCTTTAAGTTTAAGTCATCTACGTGCAAGATGTTGATCTAAACCTATTTTTTCCCATACTGTTTTTCAATTTTCCCAGCAGTTGGCTTTTTTTTTTTGTCAAATAGTGATTTCTTGTACCAAAAGCTGTCAACGTTGGGATTATCAAACAATAGCTTGCTTAGATCATTGATCCCTAGTCTGTTCCATTGATTTAGTCTTCTGTCTCTTATCCAGTACCATATTCTTTTGATGACCACTGCTTTATGGTACAGTTTAAGATCTAGTACTGATAAGATCCCATCATTCACATTTTTTCATAAATTTCCTTGATGTTTGTTATGTTTTGTTCATTCAGATGAACTTTGTTATATTTTTTTTTCTAATTCTAGAGAAAGGTTTTTTGGTAATTTGTTAGGTATGGCACTGAACAAAGAGATTAATTTGGGCAGAATTGTCATTTTTATTGTGTTATCTCATCCTATCCATGAGAAATTAATGTTTTTCCAGTTATTTAGATCTAGTTTTAATTGTATGAAAAGTGTTTTATAGTTGTACTGGCATAATTACTGTATTTGTTTTGGCAGATAGATTCCTAAATATTTTATACTGTCTAGAGTGACTTTAAATGCTGTTTCTCTTTCTAACTACTGCTGCTGAGTTTTGTGAGAAATATATAAAAATGCTTATTATTTATGTGAGTTTATTTTATATTCTGCAACTTTGCTAAAGTTGTTAATCATTCCACAAGTCTTTTAGTTGATTTTCTGGGGTTCCTTAAGTATACCATCTTATCATCTGCAATGAGTGATAATTAATTTCCTCCTTGCCTACTTTAATCTCATCAATTAATCTCATCAATCTAGTTGCTATTGCTAGCATTTCTAGAACAATATTAACTTAAGGAAGTAATTGTGGGCTTCCTTGCTTCGCTCCTGATCATTTGAGAAGGCTTCTAACTTATCCCCATTGCAAATGATATTTGCTGATGATTTTAAATATATACTATTCATTATTTTGAGGAATGGCTCTTCTATTCCTATACTTTCCAGTGTTTTCAATAGGAATGGGTGTTGTATTTTGCCAAAGGCTTTTTCTGCATCTATTGAGATAATCTTGTAATTTGGGTTGGTTTGATTATTGATATGGTCAATTATGTGTATGGCTTTCCTAATACTAAACTATCCTTACATTCCTGGTATCAATCCCATTTGGTCATAGTGAATAATCCTTGTGATTACTTGCAATAGTCTTTTTGCTAGTATTTTATTTAAGGTTTGTGCATCTATGTTCATTAAGGGGATTTGTCTATACTTTTCTCTCTCTGTTTTTGGTCTACCTGGTATTGGAATTAATATATTATTTGTGTCATGAAAAGAATTTGGTAAAACTCCTACTTTGCTTATTTTGTCAAATAACTTATATACTATTGTGATTAGTTACCTTAATTTTTTACTTCCTTGTTATATATGTTTTGGTACAATTTATCTAGTTCTGAAAAGGGAAGGTTGAGATCCCAAACTAATATGGTCTTCCAATCTATTTCCTCCTTGAAATCCTTTAATTCTTCCTTTAGAAATCTAGATGTTATACCTTTTGGTACATAAATGTTTAGTATTTGTATTACTTCATTGTTTGTAGTATCATTTAGCAAAATTACCTCTTTTATCATTATCTCTTTTAATCAGATCAATTTCTACTTTGACTTTTTCTGGTATTATTATTGCTACTTTTTTTTTTTTACTTTAGAAGATGAATAATAAATTCTGCTCTAGCCTTTTACCTTGAATCTGTGTGTCAGGTTTTTAATCCACTTTGTTTATGGGGATTTCATCCCATTCGCATTGAGTGTTATGATTTCTAACTCTATATTGCCCTTCATCATATTATCCCCTTTATAAATCCTACTTGTTTCCCTTTCTCTCTTTTCCTTATCACCATTATTTTGCTTATTTTCAACCATCCCCCTCCCTCCAATTGTCTCTGTCTTTCCTTGTCTTATTCTCCTTCTACTTCTTTGTGGTGTAAGATAGAATTCTATAATCCATTGATATTAGGGTAAGATAGAATTCAATATTGTACTGAATATACTTGTTTTACTCTCTCTGAACCCTTTATGATGAGAGTAAAGTTTAAGTATTGCCCCTCACCACCCTTATCCTCCCCTTTCTATTATGAGTTTTACTCCTTTTATGTTCTTTAATTTACCCTATTCTATCTCTATCTTCCCTTATCTCTCAGTTCAACCCTCTTTCAGCCCTTGATTGATTTTTAACATATCATTCATAATGCACATGTATCATACATTTATGTTGTTCCATATCATGACCTTGACATATACATCATATCATCATGATTAGCTTACTTCTCCACCTTCATTCTGAGTAAATTCCTTCTATTTTCTATACTACTAAGTAATTTTTTAAGAATTACAGAAATCTTCTTTCCTCATAGACATATAAATATTGTGAACTTAATGAGTTCCTTAAATTTTCTCTTTCTTATTTACCTTTTTGGGCTTCTCTTGTGTCTCATATTTGGCCTTCACGTTTTTTTTTTTTTGTTTAGGATTGGCTTATTCCTCAGTAATGCTTAAAAATCTTGTATTTTATTGAAGGTTCATTTTCCCCCTGAAATAATATATACTTAATTTTGCTGGAGGGTGAATCTGGGTTGTGAACCTAAATCTTTTGGCTTCCTGAATATCATATTCCATTCCTTTCAATCCTTTAATGTTGAAGCCACTAGGTCCTATGTGATCCTGATCATAGCTTCATGGTATTTGAATGATTTCTTGATGACTTGTTGAGAATTATTTTCTCCTTGGCTTGGTGGCTCTTGAATTTGGTTATTATATTCCTGGAAGTAGTCATTTTAGAATTTCTTTCTGGAGGTGATCTGTGAATTATTTCAATTTTAATTTTATTTTCTTGTTTGAAGTCTGCTGAGTAGTTATCTTTGATAATTTCTCATAATATGTTGTTCAAGGTTTTTTCTTGAGCATGGCTTTGACGATGTCCAATAATTCTCAATTTGTTTCTTCTAGATCTATATTATAAGTTGGTTGTTTTTTCAATAAGATATTTCATGTTTTCCTCTGTTTTTTTTCTTTCCTTTCATTCTGCTTTATTGTTTCTTGATTCCTCATGATATCATTAATTTCTAGATGGACAATTCTCATTTTTAAGACTTGATTTTCCTCTGTCAGTTTTTGGTTCTCCTTTTTTAATTGGCCTACTTCCATTTCTCTTTTCTACTTTTCCTCTATCTCTCTTAATCAGTTTTTGAAGTTTTTTTTTTAATTTTTTTTGTTCTTCTGTGTCCAATTCAAATTTTTTCTTTTGGACTTTGCATGTGTTTCCTTTTCTCTCACCACCCCCATGATGTTATGATCTGAGGGATGTGAGTTGAGTTCTGAGTGTTCCCTCTCCTGCTGATTCAATTGACCCTTGGGATGCTGATAGCTGAAAAACTTGCTTCACATTTAAGTCTAAGCTTTTGATTTCATTCTGATCTTGATTAGGTCTGGGGCTGTGTATTTGAACAATCAGGCACAACTTTGATTGTCCTGTCTTGGAGCTTTGCCCTGAGTTTTAGCAAAAAGATTTGCACTTAGTACTACCAACCACCCCAAATTGTGAACTAAGTCTTTATCTCAAGCCCAAACTAGAATTCTTTTGGCTGGGTCTCCAAACCTCTCTATAGGTTTGAAATTCCAAGGGGTATGGGTTGGCTTGTACCTCTATTTGTCCAGGCAGGATCTCAGAATCTGGATGTTGGCTTGAGCATATATTCCAGAACCTTGAATACCAGATCTGGGGTGGGGGTGTGTGGCTTTCTCTTAGCTTGCTCTTCCCTCCTTGCTACAGCTTCTTTCTTGGTCTGCTCTCTTCTCGCTCCAGTGCCCCAGTGGTTCTTAACCTATCTTTTGGACTTATCTTGAAAGTTGTTTCTTTCTATCTCCTACTTGGTTCTTTCACTCCTGTATTTGTTTTGTGTTGATATTTTAATCTTGGTCAGAGATGATTCCCACAATTGCACAGAGCTCTTCTGGATTACTCCTCTATCTATCATCCCAGGAAGTCTTTGGAAACATCTTTTTTTTAAAATGTGTCCAATTATACCAAAAGCATAACTGTGTAACCCTTCTTTCATTCAAATGGGGAAAAATTGCCCTTCTTGTCCTTTTTACTCAGACCTTTACAATGACAACAGTAATGAGAGTTTATAGAGGTATTTAGACTCTTCTGAAAGATTCTTTCCTATTTCATTCAATATCTATTATTCATATTGAATATATTGTACTCCATTTTTGTCATGAAGCTTGTCAAGAGAGAGAGCCTGTTCTACTAATTCAGCTTAAGTAGTCACTATTAGCTTGTGGTCAACAGCACTGGAAGTTTTTGTTGATTTCATATCAGCCAGTCATCTCTGCTTGGCTCGTCTACTCAATCCATTGCTAAGCTCATAAAATTGATTTGTCTCTTTCTGCTCTTTCCCCAGCCCAATTTTCTATCTTATTCCAGTACACTGATATTGATCTTCCACAGTCAGTTGGTTCACAAAGCTTAAATAGTTTCTTCATACTTACCAATTTCCATTTTGGAGATGAGATAGCCCCAGCCTACATGAATCTGCTGGTCTAGTTAATATTAGCACAGAAGTACTTTGCTCTATGCTAGAGATATAGTTCTAAAAAAAATGAACTACATTTTACCATTCAATTTTGTTACAGAAGCACATGGAATTTAGGGGATATAAATCAGGGGAAACAGGGAGAGATGGCAACTAGGCTCCACAAAGTGAGTTGACACCGTTTATAGCTTATCCTTTTCCACCCCAATTTTCCTTATCATTGAGCTATAAGTAAAATCAGATGACTCGGAGATTCAGGACATTTCTGTTACACATACAACTTAGAAGTTCCCTCAGCAGCCCATGAAGGGTACATTCACTGTTCACAAGCAGATGCTGATGTGACCTTATGTCACTCTGTCCTCTCTCTGCTGACAGAGGTGCTGCATCTCACTGCCGTCACTTTTTTGGTACAGTTATGGAAGTGACTGTACATCATGATAAGCATGTTGACCAATGACAGCATTTTGTCCATCCCATAGTAGGCTTTAAATATGCATATTAGAAATAGAGACCACTAGCCTTCTTTTTCTATTTTTTCTATTCATATATTGAGTTGTCATATTATAGGTTATACATTTTGTTTATGCATTCAGAAACTATTTTGGCTACTTAAATTTGATTACATTACTCTATCTCATGTGGAAAGAGTCTTCCAAATCAAACTAAATTTTTCTTGGAGTAGTAAGATATGATCAAATTAAGTGCTGGTTAATCTGTAGTCTGGGAAAAGTAATGTTTATTTGTTTGTTTTTGTAACATTAAGTACTTTGTAAGCCAAACTCAAGCGTGATGCATTTTTTTTTTTTACAAATACTATATAAAGGGAACCCAAAATGTTGTAAAAGAAAATAGCTATAAAGTATAGTAGATGTGTCTGACTCTTTCAGTTGTGTCTGACTCTTTATGATCACATTTGGGATTTTCCTGGCAAAAATACTGAGATAATTTACCATTTTCTTTTCCAGATCTTTTTTACAGATGATGATACTGAAGCCAAAAGGGTTAAGTTACTTGCTTAAGTTCACACATTTAATTAGTGTCTATAGCTGAATTAGAACTCTGATCTTCCTGGGTATAGACCCAGCACTATGTCAACTGTGCCACCTAGCTTTATGCATAGATTATGGTATGGAAGAGTAAAGTAAATATACATTGATAGTCAAAAAGATTTAAAAAAAAAAACAACTAGGGGATATCACCATGAATTTGAAAGGAAGGCATCAAAAGAGGGGATCATAAAACCAAAAGATGATAGATTTAAAGACAAAAAGGACCACTCGTTCATTTTGCAATTGATGAAACTAAGTCACCTATAATTAAATAACTGTGTATCCTAACAAAGTGAATAAAAGGACAGAGGCAGAACTGTAATCCAGATATTTTAATTGCCAGACTAGTATTCTCTCTAGCACATCATGCTGTGATAATCTTCAGCTGAAAGGACATTTAATATTCTTTCTTTTTAGGTCTTCATAATGAATAAAGTTTCTATTGTAGCTTACTGGAAACTGGGACTGGAAATCAAGGCTTAAAATGGACAAAGGGAATATGAGGGAGCATTTAAGAATCTTTTCTCTCATTTGTATGAAAGATAACTTAAATAGAAGCCTGATGGGGAAAAAGCTGAGTATATTAGCAAAAAGCTGGCATCTGAGAATAGATGGGCAAGTTATAAAAATCATAGGCAGTCTAAGGAGAAATTGGAAAGGTTCCAATCAAAATGCATTTCAGTGAAATTTGAACTGTCACTGTCAGCAGTACTCAGCCACCAAAAGCTGGAGAGCCCCTTGACTGCTGAATAGAGTCACTTCAAATCACAAAATAATCATGACTTTGACATTGGATTTCTCTTGATTTATGACCATATAGTTTGGTCTCATCATAAACATTCACAGCTTAGCTGAAATCATGAAAAAATTGACAAGCTCTAGGCCATATTGAGACTTGTCTTCAGAGAATTTTAAAAAGCAGTCCTGGTTCTGGTTACTGAATTTGACACTACCATATTGTTTCATAGTGGGCATTAATTATATTGGGCAGGATTACTAAGGTTCTAAAAGATCACTTTTTCAAGCAAATGATCTTATCAAATAATTTTATTTTATTTATTTTGTTTTTATTTTTATTTACTTATAAAAAATTTTTCCATGATTACACAATCGATTTTCTTTAACTCCCCTCTTTCCTTCCTCCTCCCAGAGCCAACAAGCAATTCCATTGGGTTGTACAAATGTTATCACTTGATACCTATTTCCATATTATTCATTTATGCTATAGATCAGTCTTTTAAAGTCAAAAGACCAAATCATATACCCATATATACAAGTGATGTCATATGTTTTTATTTTGTATTACTACTCCCATAGTTCTTTCTCTCAATGTGGATAGCATTATTTTTTTTAAGTCCTTCAGGAGTGTCTTGGATTATTGCATTGATAGTGAAGTCCTTTGCATTGAATAGTTTCACAATGTTTCACTTTCTGTGTACAATGTTTTTTTGGTTCTGCTTATTTTATTCTGCATCAGTTCATTTTGGTTCTCCCAATTCTTATAGAAATCCACCAAATCATCATTCCTTATGGCCCAATAGTGTTCCATCACCATCATATACCACAAATATTTCAGCCATTACCCACTGAAGGTACACTCCCTCATTTCCAATTTTTTACCACCACAAAGTGAGGCTATGAATATTTTTGTACAAGTATTTTTCATTATTATCTCTTTGGCGTGCAAATCCAGTAATGGTATTGCTGGATCAAAAGATATGTAATATTTTAAAGACCTTTGGGTACAATTCAAATTGACTTCCAGAATGCTTGGATTAATTCAGAACTCCACCAGCAATGCATTAATGTTTCAATTTTGCCTCATACCTTCCATCTTTTATTATTTTCCTTTACTGTCATCTTGGCCAATCTGCTAGGTATGAGGCAGTACCTCAGAGTTGTTTTGATTTGTATTTCTCTAATTAGGAGGCAGTTAGAACATTTTTATGTGATTATTGATAGTTTTGATTTCTTCATCTGAAAACTTCCTATTCATATACCTTGTCCATTTGTCAACTGGGGAATGGTTTGATTTCTTGTAAAATTGACTTAGTTCCTTATGAATTTGAGAAATTAAATATTTGTCAGAGGTTTCTGTTATAAAACAATTTCCCCAATTTGTTGGTTCCCTTCTAATTTTGGTTGCATTGGTTTTGTTTGTACACAACTTTTTTAATTTGGTATAATGAATATTATTCATTTTTCCTTTTTGTAATGTTCTCTATCTCTTGTTTCATCTTAAAATACTTCCTTTCCCATAGATCTGACAGGTACACAATTCTTTGTTCACCTAATTTATTTATAATTTCACTGTTTATATTTGTCATTTATCCATTCTGAATTTATCTTGATATAGGTTGTGAGATGTTAGATCAAGCAATTTTAAAAAGAATATATCAAAATTATCAACTAACAGAGGGGAAAAGGTTCTAAGTTACTAACAATTAGAGAAGTAGAAATTATAATGACTATAACATTCAGAGGTACCTGGGAAAACTATGTAAATATGTGAACTGATATAAAATGAATTAAGCAGAGCTAGACAAAACTCTACTCAGTCACTTTCAGTGCTTTGCTATTATTTTCTTAAACAAAAATAAAATATTGCTTGACTTTTAGAGCTCTTTATAACTTGACTTCTTCCTACCTTTCCATTCCTCTTAAACTTTAATTTGTTGTTCACTGAGATTCAGTGTTCGTTTTCAGTTCTTTATATATGTAATTCTTCCTTTTTTCTTTTTTAAAAATAATTTTCCATGTTTACATATTTCTTTTTCCATTTTCCTTGTTTTTCCTGTTCTTATGTAAGACATTCTTCCAATTCCATGCATTTTTACTGATTGTCCTCCATGCCTAGAATATTCTCAATAGTTACTGTTGCCTTTTGGCTTCCTGATGTTTTTCATTTCTCAGTTAACATTCCACTTTTTATAAGGAAGGATCTTACTGGTCCCTCTTATTTCTGACATCTTCCCTCTAATATTATTCTAAATTTACCATGTAAACAGATAGGTGGTACAGTGGATAGAGTGCCAGTAATGGAATCAGGAAGGCTTTTTCTAGAATTCCAATCTATCCTCAGACACTAGATGTGTGGTCCTATGTAAGATGCTTAATCCTCTTTGCCTGTATTTCCTCATTTGTAACATGAGCTGGAGAAGGAAATGGTAAAACTCTCTAGTATCTTTGCCAAGGAAACCCCAAATGGATGGCATCAACAGAGTCACATCTGATTGAAAAGTGATTGAATAACAGATCTCTGAAAGTATCTAGTATGTATAAAGCTCTCTGTATGTTGCTTCCTCTATGAGAATGTTAGCTGTTTGAATGTAGGAATATCCCCCCTATCCTTTTTTCACCCCCCTGAATCCCTATTTAATAAACACTTGTTGAAAGAGCAGATAGATGCCTCAGTGGATAGAGCCAGGCCTGGATATGGGCATTACTGAATTTAAATATGAACTTATATGTTACTTAGAGGTTTGATTCTAGGCAAGACCCAGAAGGTCTTGGGTTCAAATCAGACCTCAGATATACCCAGCTGTGTGATCCTGGGAAAATCCCTTTTCCTAAATTTCCTATCCATTATCACACATCTCCCTTAGAGCTTTGGAATTTAAATTAATATCCAATAACTCCAAGTACTATTCTTTATCAAGTTTTATTAATACTCATTTGAAGTAGAAGAAGTAAAAATAAGAAGTGCAAAACTTAAGTATGATCACGTGAGTAAACTTCTCCTGCCTGGCTCTCACTGAATCTCCACAACCGCCTCCCAGGGAAAAGCGAGAGAGGGAGGAGCCAGGCAAAACTTATATCTTCCCTATGTTAGTACATTAGCATAAATATGCAAATGGAATACTGGGAAAGAGAGTCCTGGGGAGCAAATTCTAATTACACAGACCCAATACACAGGCTTGATTTTAAGACAGAAGGTAAGGATTTTTTAAAAAAATGATAGGATGGAAATTTTAAAATCTTCCAAACAATGGAATGCTTCTTATAATTTATTATATAAATTATATATCAAAGTATTGTTAAAATATATCACTTCAATACTTATAGGTTCTATGCTCGCATCTATGCAGGTATTTCCTTTGTTGTTAAAGATTACAATCTATGGACTATTTAGCTATTTAAAAAATGAAACAAGACTGTTTCTAGGTACAGATTTCTCTCACTAGAGATGGTCAGTCACACACTAGTTAGCCACTTGTTTTTCACATCACAAAGGGGATTATTTTTCATTATGGTTTAGTGCCTTCTAAACTCTCTACCAGCCTGAGATTCTGGAATTGTGATTCTGTGAACAACACCGTTAGGTATTTTAGGTACGAAGTGGAGGTATCTTTGTCCTCATTGTATGAATAAGTAAAATGAGGTTGAGAGATTAAATACTTTTCTCACTGGTACATGATAAAGCATGGTAGGAATTTATATATTGACTCTGAATTAGGTACTTTTCCCACTGTATACGTTGCCTACTCCTATACCACTCTTTCTGATGCTATGAAGACAATATTGGAAATATAAGGAACCATAGAGTAAGAATGGGGTATAGCTTTCATAATAACTATAGTACCTTCCATAATTTTTAAACCAGTGTCTCCTAGTAGATAAGGTACGGGACCTTTAGTTAACAAGATCTGAGTTTAGACATCATTTACTGGTTTTGTGACAAACCTAATTGCATAACACTGCTGAGCCTTAGTTTTTCCTTCTGTAAAATGGGAATGATAATACCTAAAGGACCTCTCTATAGGATTATTATGATATTGGTATTAAATAATGTATGTAAATGGTTTTGGAAATCTGAAAGCTCTTTTTACGTCAATTATTATTCCTGTCTCAAATTATCTTCTACTTGATCTAGAAGTTAATTGAGGTTCTTTTTTGGGGGGGGGCATTATTTAATTAGTTAATTTAAAATATTTTCCATGGTTACAAGATTCATATTCTTTCCCTCCTCTCCCCGAAACCCCTGCCATAGCTGACACACAATTCCACTGGATTTTACATGTGTCATTGATCAAGACCTCTTTCTATATTATTGATATTTGCACTGGGGAGATCATTTAGGGTTTATAACCCCAATTATATCCCCATCGACCCATGTGATCAAGCAGTTTTTTTTCTTCTGTGTTTCTACTCCCACAGTTCTTTCTCTGGATGTGGAGAGAGTTCTTTCTAATAAGTTCTTCCAGATTATTCTGGATTTTGCATTGCTACTAGTAGAGAAGTCCATTACATTCGATTGTAACACAGTATATTAGTGGTTAATTAAGGTTTTAATATAAATTAAGGGAAAACACACATATGTATATTCACACATATATATACATAGATGTTTTATATAAATTAACATATATTGATTAATTAATTAGTATGAACAATCATTGTCCACTATACATAAACCTTTTCACGATAATCTGGAAATCATTCCTTGAAAAGTTTTTATTTCTATTACTATTTATGTGGTCTTGGCCAAATCACTTCATTTTCCTGCTTCCATCATCACTTGCAAAATCTCAAAGCATACTTTCTTTTGTAATATGTCAATATATATTTGTTAATATTTGGTTTCTGACATTTTTCAATCCATGCTTTCTCTCCCCCCTCCCACTCCTCCTAACTCCTCTACAAGTGATGTAATATGATATAGATATTTAGATAGTCTCCATACATTTGTATAAAGCTAGTAATAGACTTAAGCCTAAGCATTCACATAATCCATTCACAGAATCTGGTGGAACAATGATGGTTTAGAGAGCAGAAATATTCTGAAAAAGTTTTACTTTAATAGTCATCATACTAAGCTTGAAAGACTTGTTTTGGACAGGGTATGGTCTTGGCAACAGATTGTGTCTTCTGCTTTAGGACCAATCTAGCTAAATATGACTCTATTAATATATATTAACTGAGAACCAGATGGATTAAGTTGATCAAATTAAATGTTGATAGGAACATGGAGAAGCGGGCTTAACATTATATGTTAGAGCAACTGTGATTTTTTTTTTTGGAAAAAAATATGGAAATATATATTAAGAGCTATAAAACTGTTCATGCTCACTGATCTAAGCATCCCACTACTAGCATTAGACCTTAACAGAATTATTGAAAATTATTAAAAAGCTATCTGTATATGAAAATTTATGCTTCTTTTC